>NW_027507764.1:569046081-569058581 GCF_037356315.1 Lithobates pipiens
TTCCCTTTTTTAATCCCAAAATAAAAAAAAATTCTCATATTTTGATTTCTCAAAAAAAAAAGATACACATATACATATATATATATATATATATATATATATATATATATATATATATATATATATATATATATATATATGTATATGTATGTATGTGTGTGTGTGTGTGTGTGTGTGTGTGTGTGTATATATATATATATATATACACATACATATACATACACACATAAATATAGATAGATATATGGATATATAGATATAGATATATATATATATATATATATATATATATATATATATATATATATATATATATATATATATATATATATATATATATATATATATATATGTATATATATAAATGTATAGATGTGTGTATGTATAGATATATAATATAATTGGAATCTATAGAAATACAAATGATACTTATATATATATTTTTTTAAATATATTAGAGGAGAGATCTTTTACAAAGAATTTGGTCAAAATATCCAACAGTTCATGACGACCCAAGCTTTCCGAGCAATCCACCATCTCAACCTTCTTTGTTGCCTAACTCGGAAACAGAAGAAGAACTTCGGCTTCAAAGAAGATTATATAGCACAGACTGGTGTGAATGTGGCAATTGTCGTGTCATGCCAACTGCAAGAGAGTGTGTATGCTGCCAAGAAATCGCAAATGTAAACGAAAACATTGAGGAGGGTTCAGTCTGCATTACTCAATCGACCATTTTTAAAAACATGGTCGTGGACAGGATGAATACTACTATTATATTGACGATTATCCACCAATCGACATCTCGTGCACCAAATGCTGATGACAATAGGTATTAATTTTAAAATAAACAGTTTTACAAATTACTCTGATGATCAATTAGTATCCTGTATACCGTATATACTCGAGTATAGCCCGACCCGAATATAAGCCGAGGCCCCCAATTTACCCCCAAAAAACTGAAAAACTTATTGACTCGTGTATAAGCCGAGGGTGAGACAAGGCTGTCCATCCCTGTGTGTCCGTCCATCCCTGTGTGTGTGTCCGTCCATCCATCCCTGTGTGTGTGTCCATCCATCCATCCATGCCTGTGTGTGTGTCCGTCCATCCATCCATCCATCCCTGTGTGTGTATCCATCCATCCATCCCTGTGTGTGTGTGTGTGTGTCCATCCATCCATCCCTGTGTGTGTGTCCGTGCAGCCTTGTGTGTGTGTCCAGCCTACCTGTGTCCCGAGCCTCCGTCCCGAGCCTCCGTCCTGAGCCGCCGTCGTCCCGAGCCTCCTCCGTCCCGAGCCGTCGTCCCGAGCCTCCGTCGTCCCGTGCCTCCTCCGTCCCGTGCCGTGCCGAGCCGAGCCTTCGTCCTTCCAGGATCGCCGCTCTTCTCGGCGGCCATTCTACAATTCAAAAGCCGCGCCTCCGCCTCCGCCTGTGATAGGCAGAACACTCAATTTCCCAGCAGCCTGTTTCCGCCTATCACGGACATCCTCTCATCCTCGTCCGTAGTACGTTGATGAGCGGATGTCCGTGATAGGCGGAACACTGACTGCTGGGAAATTGAGTGTTCCGCCTATCACAGGCGGAGGCGGAGGCGCGGCTTTTGAATTGTAGAATGTCCGCCGTCTGTCTGCTCGATACGCTGATCGGGCAGTCAGACAGCGATGACTCGAGTATAAGCCGAGGGGGGCACTTTCAGACTCAAAAAAGAGGCTGAAAATCTCGGCTTATACTCGAGTATATACGGTACAAATTATCTATCTGAGTAAAATTTTAGGTAAAGTATCTAAAAATAATATTGTCTACAATCTATTTATTTTATCGATTACAGAAATTTGAGGAAAACTTCTTATAAAGCGTTCACTGCATGGATACACGGATATCTGGGCAAGGGTAATCGAAGACCCATACCTTCCTGTGCTGTTCATGCAGTAAGAGCAGCATTTCCAGACCCAGATGGTGAATATGTTGGTTTTAAATTTTCTAATGATTATGACGCTGGAGACATGGCCTTGGAATTTTAGTTTTTTAAAAAATATTAAACTTAATTTACCAATACATTTTTGTTAATAAACTTTTTCATTTGAATGTGCGATGTTATTTGAGAAGTGCTTTAATAAAAATTTTGAAAACTTCGTTGATTGTTTTTTATTTTTAATTTTTCTAATTCTGGTCTACTTATTAATTTTATCAATCTTTTTTTATTTAAATATAATAGTAAGACATGTTAGAGGAATATAATTATTTTTTTTTTTTTAATGTCTTAATAAAATTAATTGGTAATATATTAGTATATCATTTTAATGACAAAGTATCGAAGGTGAAAAAATTATATTTTTATTGATTAAATCATCTTTTATTATTTAGAAGATTAATCAATTTTTTCGTAACTAATTGACGTTTTCAAAACCTTTTCGAATGTAAATTTTCCTAATAAATGTCCAGCATAAGAAAAAAAGTACATTATTTATATATGTTATATAGAATGTTAGTTTTTTTTAAATCAAATATACCTTTTAGATAAATGTAATACTAACCTTTAAAAAAAAAACATACCTTAATACAAAATCAATATCTTTTGCACAAAATGATCAGGCATAAATATATATATTACATAGTCTCAAAAAAGTAAAAAGAAAAAACACTAAATATTAGTTTTTATCACATACCTTCATGACATAGATTCTTCGTCCACAGGTAAAGGGAAACGTGACATGTGTTTGGACACTGCATCTTTTTTTAATGGTCTTTCCGAAGAAGCTATGTTGGCTGGCAGCAGCTCGTCTTTTGACTTCCACGTAGGTTTTATTTTTCCAGCGGCCACACTCACTATAGTGCACATTATTTTTGAAAAATGCTTGTGGCTTACGGCATCATAGATTTTCCGAACTATCCATTTTTTTCGTGAACGTGGGTGCTCTAAAGCAGTTCTTTTCGTGCCCAGCTCTTCAGTTCTCTTGTTCTGTCTGTGAACAATAGCTTGCGATCGACCAACATTGTGGTTGTGGGAAAGAATGGCCAGCTTTGTTCGAGCCTCCATGGAGTTCATACGATAATGTAATCGCTTGCTCCTATATTTTAAAACATTAGAATGGAATGTTTCAATGGCGCCAGTGCGACAATAGAGCACCAAATGAGGCACATCATTTTTTAATTGACTAGACGTCACTAAGTCTTCAAGTGCCGTAAATGCCGCGCTTGGTTTTTTTAACCATTGCACCTGATTATCTGTGCCCGATATTGTAGTGTGCTGACAGCACATTTTTTGGCCATCCTCCTCCCACTCATGGATATTGCGAACATGGTACAGAAGGGATGTCCAAGTTCTCCAAAAAATGTCGGTTTCGCCTAAACTGTGCCTACTGCACCAGTAAAAGTGGTTGACAACCGCAGCTATCCAAAACTGTAAGTCCTTACAAGTTGATCTCTTGCTGGCCTCTATTAATTTTTTTTTCAAAGATTTTACATAGTGCCACAAATCATATTGATGACAAATATGACTGTATTCTTCTCGCATTTTTTTCTTTATGCCCACGTGTCGATCCGTACCTAGAATCTGAACATCATATTTCTCTTCAATAATGCGATCCAGGCAATTCTGAAAAGCCATTTTTTCCATCGCTACGGACGACGTGGTTTGCGAGACTTGAACTGTTTCGAAATCTATGATGAGTTCAGATTCAAGTTCCATCATAGTGTAAGTGCAGTATTTGGCACAGAACCCTGGACTATCGCATTGTCCATCGCCTACTAAAAAAAGAGAATTGCTTTGTAATGTGGATTTTAGGATATTTTTTTCCTCAAGCCAGGAATGATCTATTCCACCATATATAAATTTTTTTAAATATTTGTGATAGGTTGTTTTAGAAAAAAAGGGAATCTTACACAAATCCATCATTTCCTTTACTGTTGTAAAGGATGATCCACTGCAAGTAATAGCAGCCCCAATAATTACATTTCCGGCAGCGAAATTGGCTATTTTGGGTTGACTTTCCCATATTAGATTATGGTGTTTTTCTTTACATGTTCCATAAATTTTTAATAAGCTGCCAACGGTCACTTTATCTAATTTTATTAGTTGCTCAAAACATTGATCGTTGGGGCAACGAATATGCCCAAATAATCGATCTAAACAGGATTCAAAAACTATAAATTTCCTTTCTTCAAGAAATCCTGATTCGTTGGGAGGTATAACTATGAGAGGATCTGTGGTAAAGCTACTTTCTGCTTGAGAAAGATCTGTTTGTGAAATTGCAGAGAAATCAGGGGCATAGGTTTCATCTAGTGTTGTATTTACATCGAATGAGGTATCGATTTGTTCATTTGTCTCCATATTCTCTGTACAATCGTTTTTGGGATAAATGCAATCGTCAATTGAACTCTGTGTTTCGGCAACATCTGAAATGGGCATCTGAACAACTCTTTGTTCATCAGATACTAAAATTTGTGATGCGCTGGTCCCAGCTTGTGCCAAGTCATCATCAAACTGTGCAACAGCACACTTTATCGGCGTCAACTCCAAATCTGAAATATCCTTTTTTGTTTTGCTTTTTGAGGGTGTGGATTTCATTAATTCTGGATCAACGATGGGACAAAAAATTGAGTAATCGTGATCATGATAAGTGTCACGGTAGCTGGCATGAAATCCGTACGACTTCTCAGAAAGAGAATACGTAGATTCTTCTTCATCGGTCTGGGTAGCCACCTCAACTTTTGTTACCTCGTTTACCAGGACAGATTTGAAACATTGGCATCTCCTTGGAGTCTCCCTCTTTTTTGTGATGTGCATAGTTCTGTCTAAAGGAAAAAAAGACGGAACAGCATTGTGTTTTAAAAGTGTGGCTTTTTTTTTAATTTCATATGACTCTGCTGAAAAATGGGCAGAGCACATCCTGAAACGATCTCCGTTTTTGTCGTTAAATATTTCATCGGCTGCAAAAGTTAGTTCCTCATCTTTGAAAATAGATGGTGCTAGCCATTGTTTTATCATTTCCAATTCTTTTGGAAATTTGTGCAATTTTACATCCTGACTTTTATTTTTTACGCCTGTCCTATGTGGACATGCATTAAAAATGCACTTTGGCATTGTAATGTAATCTGAAAAAAAAAGACAGTAAATTTTTTAAAAAAAAATTAAATCAGATTAAAATTTAAATCATGCAAAATATCAAAAGTTATTGATGTTTTTATTAAATTTCTCTATTACAAAAATTTATACAAAAAGACTTATTTTATTAAATTTGAACGGATGTCATTAGACACAGCCGATCACATGTTTAAAGTGCCATGCAACCTTCTCTGAAGGAAGTTATTTGTTTTGCCATGTCTGAAAAAAAGTAGTGCCAGAGCTGCTGCGTACGCTAATGCTGGCTAGTCATGTTAGCGCGTAACAGAACAATAAATGCTGCAAGCTTCTTTGACTGTGGGCGGGCGTCTACAGCTTTAATTTTTATTAACATCTATAATTTTTAATATATTTACTGTTTACATGCGATGCAGTGCACAGAGATGCGATACGGTGCACAGAGAGGTGGCACAGGTGTAGACCGAACAGTCCACACATGTGGCCTATAAGAGGAAGTGCAGTCATGAAGAGCTTATGGGGCATTGATAGTGGGCAAAGATGGTGGAAAAAGAAGATTTGGAAATTACTTTTGTGACAGATATCATATTTAAAGAGGATAGTGATTGTGATTTTATTTGTTTAAAATAGTATTTTTTTGTATAGCAACACAGCCATTGACTCTCACTATTTTCAATAATAAAAAATATGTAATATGCAAATTGGATGGCGGGGCGGGTAGTGCAGAGTAGTGCTTTATGTGTCAAATGACAAAGAAGCTGGACACGGGAGCGCACCCGCTCTAGTACGAGCATGTAAATATGTTTTACACGGTCGCAATACAGCAAAATCATGCGCATGAACTGTTCACTATAAAAATTGAAGAGAAGGATCTGGGCAACACTGTGCAAAAACAGATGCACATAGGAAATTTATATGGGAATTTGATGTAAAAATAAAAAGAAAAATAAAACTTACCTGTACATATCTTTGAACAAAGGCCTCTTGGCTTTCCTTGGATGAATCCTTTCCTTTACAGGGCGTTCAGTTTAAGTGGACGGCCATGTCTTGTTAGTTTGGCATTTGGGCCATATTTACCACATTTTACAATGGTGTATGTAAAAGGCCGACGTGAGACGTAAAATGCGTTAAATGTGGTATTTAGACTTTTTGATTTTCTTTAGACAAAAAATTATTAATTAAATAAAAATATACTAAACCTGTCGGGGAAAACTAATAATCATTAATCATTAAGAGGATACTATTTCAATGTGAAATACTTATCTTATAAGGAGGCCGAGACAACTCGGCCGATACACGACAAGTGAGCGGACATGTTGCATTGGCGTTTCTTCGGCATATTGCGCCTCCGACATTGTGCGTGGACTTTGCAGCGGTATCATCACTCGTGCGCATAAATGTGTGAGATTGTTTTCCTGAAGGGTGCAATGTCTGCCGGGCTTCCAGCAAACGAAAACACACTGATCTTTTGATTATGCATTCAGCGGCTTACTGCCAGTGGAATTTCACAGATAGCATACAGGTTTTTTTCATTTTTTAAAACTTGCTGTTAAGCCTTTTTAGGTTTAAAAAGATAAATTATACAACCATTTTGAAGGAAAATTAATCCATTAATTAAATTTTTTTTTTTGTTAATTTATGTACGATTCTTTATAGGGGAAGTATTGTGTTTGATTTTTATGTTGGTGTTAATGTAGTGACGTGCTTGCTAATTGTGTGAACTATCTTTATACTGTATGGTATTAATAATAGTAATTTTAAAAATACAAATCTAAGATTTTTTTAATACAGATTAGATTACTTTAAATAAATAATAATATCATTGGTGATATAACTGTATTAACAAGTCAATATACTCTTGCTGAGAATTATTTAAAATATTAAATAATTCAATTAAAAAATTTATCGACAATGATATATATATATATATATATATATATATATATATATATATATATATATTTATATGGAGATCAATATATATCTACTGAGATATATATATTTTAAGAGAGCTGTGTGTATAAATATATATATATATTTATATATATATATATATATATATATATATATATATATATATCTACAATTATATATATAAACACAAACTTTGCTTCGTGTATATATATATATCTCTCGCTCACACATACATATTATATATATATATATATATATATTTATGGCTGGAGCCCTATGGCCGATACGTATCTGAACAAAACAAGCTTATCATGAAACACCTTTTATGAAATGGACCTGAAAGTGTGCCCTGGTCTAATGGACGGTATACCAAAATAAGGGGGCATACCCAGTAATTAGAATGAATCTGATTGAAGAGAAATGTTTTTTGATAAATGCCCTAAAAAGGGGATGGGAGGGAGGGTATTGCGCACCGGAAACCGACAACCACCACAGGCGAATGGGCTGGTTAAATACCCCCCGGGCTCCTCCCATAAATTCAGGCCACCATACTGGCCTTCTTACTTATGGCTGGAGCCCTATGGCCGATACGTATCTGAACAAAACAAGCTTATCATGAAACACCTTTTATGAAATGGACCTGAAAGTGTGCCCTGGTCTAATGGACGGTATACCAAAATAAGGGGGCAAAACAGTCAGGTAGGGATAAGAGAGTTTTATTGTTTCCTGGTTAATTTTTATTGAGCCAGTTGAGTGAATGCTCGAGACATCTCCACCTGTGGGTTAGGGATGTACCGAGAGAAGCAGGCCGACTTCCACCTGCCCAACCTTTTGATGACGTGGTCCGGGACCCCATGCCGGGATGCGGATGAAGCTGCTCCAATGCGAAAGGAGTGGCCGGAATACTCACTAGGATTGAGGAGCAGGTTGCGGAGGAGAATCCTGATATGCTTAATAAATTGTTGGTTAGTTAGTGGTTTCACCGGGAAGGGCAAAAGTGGGCTAGAGTCCGGGAGCTCGGGCAGCCGAGCGAGAAACTGTGTAAGCATCGTGACCGGGCACCAGGCATTGTTGGTTTTGTAGAGGTGGATGTCTACGCCGGTGCCTGTCTGCTGGGTCTTGGTTACCGGGAGGTGGAGGATGAAATGGTCCTGGTGACGGAGCAGATGACGTCTGCGGAGGACTGGGCCGTGTAGGCTGTTGTGAGTGAACTCACCGGGCCGAAGGAAGCCATAGAAGGCTAGGTAAATGGCTGCCTGTATGACCAGACTGGGGAGAACACCAAAGGGGTAGCTGTTGAGTATGGTGGACATGTCCCTGAAGATGGCACTGGTGATGGGGAGCCGCTTGACTTTTACTGGCGGCTGTTGCTTTTGGATGCCGCGTAATATGGCTCGGACAGCGTGGGACGAGAAAACAGAGGGTTTGGTAGGATCCTGGATTGAAAGGAAGTGCTGAACACCAGCTAAGTATAAGCGAATGGTGTTAAAAGACAAGGCCAGTTGGTTGTGGCAGTACGAGATGAAGGCTAGAATGTGTCTAGTATCTGTGGGGGTGCCTACTGAGGAGGTGACCAGAAATGCGTTGAAGGTTCTCCAGGCTACCTGGTAGGCTTTGAGAGTATTGTCCGATAACGAACGGTTGATGAGCTGCGTGGCTCCTAGTAAATGCGGCTCTAGTCCAGGGTCAACTGCGACCAATGCGGGATAGGCGCTGATGCGGCATCTGCACTGGGAACCTGTAGAAAGAAGGACCGGAAATTAAAGCGGGAGAGGGCGTCAGCTGCCCGGTTATATTTCCCTGGGATAAACATGCAGATGACGTTAAATTGGTGCTGTAGTGACAGCTGCACCAGCCTGCGTAGGAAGGACATCACGGAGGGGGATTTAGACCTGCCTTTATTGACAATTTCGGCTGTGGCCTGATTGTCGGTGGTGAAGCCTACCGTTTGTCCGGACCAGGTAGGGCCCCAGAGCTGGGCGGCTGCAACCATGGGGTAGAGCTCGAAGAGTGAAGAGGATTGACTAAAGCCCGGGATGCTAAGTATCTGAGAAGGCCAGGGTCCGGCGAACCAATGGTGGCCAAAAATTGCTGCAAACCCTGTAGAGGCCGCGGCGTCTGTGACTACCTGTGGTGAGAGAGGTGAAATGCACGGGATGAAAAGGGAGATGCCATTCCAGTTGGACAGGAACTCGTCCCACATTGCCAGGTCTGCTAAAGCTGCGGTGTCTAGGCAAAGGATATGATCCGGGTCTTGAGCCTGAGACAGGTAGACCAACAGTCGTGAGATAAAGGAACGGCCTTGTGGGATAATGCGCATGGCATAATTGAGCATGCCCAACAGTGACTGCAGCTGTCTCCTAGTACATCCCCTGGTCCGAGTGAACTCGTGAAGTGCCGCCCTGATGCGGGTTAGTTTGTCAAGGGGCAGGCTGGCTTTCATGGAGCCGGCGTCTAAAATAACACCAAGGAAGGTGATTGAATGTGCGGGTCCGTCCACCTTATGTTCAGCGATGGGAACATTGAGGTTCCCGAAAACGGTCCTTAACTTGTCAAGATCTCTGGGAGGTGCGCCTGGCCGTTCTATCAATAAAAAATCATCTAAGTAGTGGATAACTTGCTGACAGCCGACCTTGTGTAAGAGAATCCACTCGAGAGATTGGGCAAATATGTCGAACAGCCACGGGCTGCTTTTGGAGCCGAACGTCAACTTCGTGGCGAAGTAGTATTGATCCTTCCACTTAATCCCGTGCCAGCACCAGAGGGACGGGTGGATAGGTAACAGTTTAAAGGCGTCGGATATGTCCGCTTTCGCCAGCCATGCGCCTGTGCCTACTTTAAGGATGGCCTGGATTGCCATGTCCACTGAGGAATACTTTAAGGAGAATTCTTCAGAAGGGATCAATGAGTTTAAGCTAGGGATGTGAGAAGAATGAGGCGCAGACAGGTCATACACTAAACGACTTTTATTGGAAAACTTGCCCTTGACAAGCCCAATAGGGCTAACTCTCCACATATTGAAGGGGGGCTGAGTGAAGGGGCCTATAACGAAGCCTCGATCCACCTCGTTCTGCAGCAGCAGGTCGATGGCCTGTTCGTCAGAGGCTGCTGAGCGGAGGTTTCTGCACTCGTGGGTTTGGTGAGGTAGGGAGATGAGGCCGGTGTGAAAACCTGCGGTGAAGCCGCCTATGAGGAAGGTGGTTAGTGAAGGAGTGGGGTGCGTGTTGAGGTAGAAGCCCAGGCAAAGTATGTCTATACGGCTCAGTCATGAACCTTTGTGCGCTTTGACCTCGCACAAATTCCTGGGGTGCGCCCTGTGGCATATAACGCAGATATGCAGTAGACGGCACTGGCTGTAATTACAAGAACCGTAGTTGAAGTTATTGCAGATGGCCGCACCCCCAATGGTTTGGACCGTGCGTCCAAACTTGTCCACCTGTTTTTTTGGTGCCGAGCCTGATGGGCCTGGGGCTGCGGCAGAGGTGGAGGGAAATTCTACCGGGCGAGTAGCCGGTATGTTGGCGCACCAGGGAGCGGTATGGGTGGAGGACTGGCAGACGGCACACAGGGGTGAACGAAGGCCGGCAAAATGCCGGCAGAATAGTTCCGTGTCCATCAGGCTCCAGTCTGTGAGAGACTGGAACTGTGCCAGTTTGGCGGCTGCTTTCGCTGAGAAGGAACGATGGTAGTCGTAGAATGCAAAGCCACCATATTTGTACCCCAGGTCCACCACCGTGTGGAGATACAAATCTAGTTCAACCCTCCTGGCAGGAGAGGCTGAGCAAACGACATCTCTGAGCATGCCGAAGGCTAGGGTAAACTCGGGGATGGATAGCTTCCGGTTTAGCCTGGGGTCCTTAGCTTTGAGAACTACGGATACATCCCCCCAGGTGTAAGCCTTGTTCTCTGCCAGGTCATGCACCGAAATGAGCAAGGAGGCAAGGTTAACATCCTTGCCGTCCAAGATGTCCTTCCTAATGCTGGCCGGCACAAGATGTGCTGGACAGACCACGGGACATGTGCCTTCGGTACCTGTTGGTAGAGGAGACGGGACTGCATCCGGAACAGTGGTGGCTGTAGCTGGAGGTGTTTCTAAGAGGGTCACCCTGGTTTGAACATCCGTGACCGAGCTGGCCAGAGACGACACCATGGTATGCAGTTGACCTATGGCCGAAGAGATGGACTGCAGCGTAGCCTGAGGCGGGGTACTAGGCCCGGCGGTAGTTGGGGGGGCAGAGAGGAGCCTGAACAGCTCTGCCTTCCTAGCTGTGGCTGGGAAGGGAATGCCCCTGCGTCTGAGCTCCGCTGACAGCCTAGGGATAGTCCAGCCCCTGAAAGACTGAATGCTGTCGCCCACTGAAGGCGGGCGAGGTGACAGGGGGGCAGTAAGGTCTTCACTGCTGGTCTGGGACATGGTTCCTGATGGATCGAGCCCCGGGAGTGATGTCCTATCTCTTTTGGGGAAGATAGATGGACGACCGGAACCTATAGAGGACGACAAAGTCAAGACTGTTTCTCTATTTTCCAAGTGAGCCCACCTGTTGCTTGGGTACTAAGGCGGAAGCGAACGCGAATACACATATATACTGACGTTCCTTCGCCTACATACATATGTGTACCGGTCCGTCTTGCTGTCGCCTTTTCCACTCCTAGCCCTTCTTTTTTTTTTTTTTTTTTTTTTTTACCTGGGAGACGACGTCCAAGCTGGTGCAGGGTGGACCTACTAAGCTTTGACTGACCTGGAGAGAGAAACAACAGAGGACATTTGTTTGAAGGAGCCTAACAAGGAAAACTGGCATGTGACGTAAGTAGTTGGCTAACACAACTGAAGTGCACCGGTGAGTAGATATTTCTGCGCCATGATTCCTAAACCATCACGCCGTTATTCCCTTATTGTTTCTGTTATCCTTTTGAGATTTCCGTTTTTTTTTTTTTTTTTTTTTTGGCCCAGCGCCAGACAACCTGTGGAAAAAATAAATGAAATGTGGCTGTTCCCTCTGGGGCACGCCGAACCGTATCGATGCATCATAGATGCTACTGGATTCGGATCGGAGCGCTATAAGTGACCATGAAATGAAGCACGATTTGCCGCGACAGAGGCACAAACTGGTCGTGTCGTTAGTACAACTGACAGCAGAACGGACTCTGGAGCACGTACTGAAATGAGGGCAACAACCTGGGGGCGAACCGGAACGAATCGGTGCATCCGATCGTGCGACTGGATTCGAACCGGAGCGCGGAATGTGACAGTGAAATGAATGAAGGACTACTGTCATGACAGAGGCCTGGGATGGCCGGCCCCAAACTGAGGCTGGAACCAACCCGGATTTCTGGAGCATGCACTGAAATGAGGCCGAAAAAGCTACAAAATGTGGGACCGTCCGGGCGAATCGATGCAAACGAAATGCGACCGGATTCGACCCGGGCGAACTAGATGAGGATGAAATGTTTTCCCATGGTAGAGCTGCGACTCGGAGAGGACGCGACTCGCAACCGTCAACGAACGGGCT
>NW_027507764.1:569063581-569099852 GCF_037356315.1 Lithobates pipiens
TTTCGGGCATTAGTGCGCATGCGCGGTGACGTAAGCAGTGAGAGATATACTGATTACACAGGAAGGAAGCAGGTAGGAAAAAAATGATGAACGCAAATGAGTTTTGGATGAATGGATGGCAATATCAATGAAAAGTGAAATTTTAGGGTTTACTTCCACTTTAACTATAATTGACACTCCCGGCAGTTGGCATAGGGCAGTGTGAACTGCCGCCTGGAAACATGCGATGCAGGAACCTGCAGTGGATTCGCAAGGTACCCACATCACAGCAGTGTCAACTGAGCCCTAATAGATCATTGGAGAAATAAATGGTTTAAACGTATAGCACATCCATAGACCCAGCCAATGCTGCTTGTGACTTGACTAGAGTCCCGATGTGTTTCTTATCAATGGCATAAGATACTGCAGCTCTACTATATGATAAAATAATGTTATCTCTCCACATTTCAAACACATCCTGATTACCCTCAGGTAATGATTCCGGACACTCAGATCAGCCACACCAGAGCCCCAAATTGAAGCGGCAATACAGCAAAACTTGCAAACTGAGATAAGGGGAGAGAGAAGCTGCCAGACTAGAAAGGAACCCCTTCAGTCACTATGGAGGGTGACTGCACTGTTACAAAGTTAACCCCTATGGGTTCCCAGCTTTCATTCAAAACTAGTTTTGTTTAATGTTACAGAGATTACCACTAAAACTGATCCTCACACTTTTTGCTGATCCATTACCTTGTACATTGATCTGGTGTTGCTGATGTCCCCTCAGGCTCACTTGTCATATTTCCTGCTGCTTTTTGCTTGTTTCCCCATTGGTCAAAACTGTGCTGTAGTTCGGGAGCTAGAATGGGTATGCCTGATGTCACCTGACATAGTGGCCGCTGCCTGCAGATCCCGAACAGCAAGAGATAGCAGGGAAACGAGCAGTGGGGACACAGGCATAGGAAGGTCTGCTCTTCCTCTGGGGTCCCTCAGACAACACTTAGGCAGTGCAGAAAAGTCGGGCACGAGCAGCAGAAGAGGATCACACACAGCACTTCCTCTCTAAGAGCATGTCACCGGAGAAAAGGAGGAGGTGGGTGGAGCTAAGCACTCGGCGCGGAGGAGGAGAAACTTAAACCCTGCTCCGCTGTGAATGCTGGGGCCGTCTCAGCCTCCTTCTGTGTCTGACGTCACTGGTTGCTACACGCTAGGCGGCAGGTGGCTAGCAACCAGTTTGGAAATCTCACTTGAGAGACAAAATTTGTGCCTGTGTCAGCTATGTGGCGGCCAAAGGAAGATGCGGGGCTGCAGGTACTCACTACAAAAAACAAGAAGAAGGCATTTCTGTCACTGAAACAGGCCCACTGAGCCATCGGCCCACCGGGAAACTCCCGGTAGTCCCGATGGCCAGTACATGCCTGGGAGCATGAAATTATTCAAAATGTCTTGGTATGCTGATGCCTTAAAGTGGTTGTAAACCCTTACACCAAACTTTGACCTACAGGTAAGCCTACCTTGAGGCTTACCTGTAGGTCCAAGAAATATCTCCTAAACCTACACGGTTTAGGAGATATTTGCCGAAAGACAGGCACCAGTGGCTACGGCTTCGCCGAATGACAGCGGCGGAGCAGTGAGACCCACCGAGAAGATGGATGCTTCGGACTACAGGGGACAGCGGTGACATCGCTGGCTCCTGTGTCAGGTAAGTGACACATAATGGACTACTATGCGATGCATAGTAGTCCATTATGCTTTACCTTTGCAGGGAATCAAAGAGGAAGTAAACCCATCAGGGATTACTTCCTCTTTAAGAGTTCCCTTCCCTGGAACTAAGGGGCCAAGCCCAACCCCTGAAAAACAATCCCACACCATAACACCCACTCCATCAAATGATTTGGACCTATGCACAAAGCAAGGTCCATAAAGACATGGATGAGAGAGTTTGGGGTGGAGGAATTTGACTGGTCTGGCCTGCACAAAGTCCTGACCTCAACCTGATAGAACACCTTTGGTATGAATTAGAGCGGAGACTGCAAGCCAAGCCTTCTCTTCCACATCAGTGCCTGACCTCACAAATGTGCTTCTGGAAGAATGGTCAAATATTCCCATAGACACACTCCTAAACCTTGTGGACAGCTTCCCCAGAAGAGTTTAAGCTGTTATAGCTGCAACGGGTGGGCCAACTCAATATTGAAGGACTAAGACTGGGATGCCATTAATTGTTTGCCGACCAACCGCCATCATTATACTGCTGCAGGTTGACTCCCCTGCGTGAATCGCTGTAGATGTGCATTGGCGATAGGGGGCACGTGCACGCACCGGCGGCGTGACGCCAGAGCCGATGCAGGTGGCCGGAGGCCATGATGTCCACTGGCCACCCGCTATTGCTCCTCAGTAGAGATGGCCTTGCGGTTTGCCCGAACCTTTGCATGTTCGCTATTCACCAAACCGGCGGACATGGCGCTGTTCGCGGCTGCCATATTCTTTTACATTGTGAAGAACTTTGACCCATGACACATCCATCATGTGGTACAGGAAAGCCAATTGAGACATTTCAGCACATGGACATACCCCCTATCTTATAAATAGACCTGATCTGGCTGCCATTTTACATTCTGTCTTTTGTCAGCGTAGGGAGAGGTTGCTGTGTAGAGCAGGGACAGTCTGTAATCACTAGCTATTAGGTCCACAAAAGTCCTTTGAAGGACTGGTATAGGTGTACTATTTGGTGTGCAGTATATAGGGGTGTAATACACTTATAAAATACTTTCAAATATAGAAAGCACATTACAGTGCATTTCTACTGTGCAGCATTGTGACTGCTGAGCGGTTCTGAAGCGATACTACAAAGAGTGACAAACGCAATTAGAAAAAAATATTATAACTGGTGTGATAGACCAGTGGCCCCCCAAAACGACAGATTGAGGAAGGGTGTTATATACCTTCTTCCACATATACTGAACTTCTCTAGAGACTTTTGTCACAGGGTCATTAAAAAAATGACAGGCAGAGGAAGAAGCAGGCCCTTCCGCAGGGGTGGTAGGGGTAGGGTAGGAGCACCAGGCTTGAGCCAAAGTGGGAAGTTGCAGAAGGTGCGTTCGATTAGGTCAAAGGACGCACCAGACTTGGTTGGCAATCTTTATCACTCGCCTCCTGTTATGGGACCGATCCTCCCCTGGCTTCCTCTTAGTCAGAGCGGTCGCCCTCACCTGGGCTCCCTGGGTTTCCTTTCTGGCTTTGTAGACCCAGTTAAAGGTACTGGGCCTACCTGGAGGTGCCCGAGATCCCACAGTCAATGCTCGTACCCCCCCTCGAGGGGATACACTCCTCCGGGTACAGCTCCCCGGGTATTTGCGCCCAGAACAATGGCGTCTGCCCCTTTTGTACCCTCTTCCGGCATGCACAGCAGGTAGACTATGTCCACTGCATGGCTGCTGAGAGAGGACACCCAATAGCCACTCCATTACCTGTGGTTCAACCCCGGGTACAAGTGTCAGCACCACCTATACACCTAAGGGGAACTGCACGCAAAGTGAAACAGCAGCAAGGCAGAGTCCAAACAATTAGAAGACCTAAACCAACTATTGCTCAGGTCACCTCTAAATTTGGGATACCCACTACAATAACTTATATAAAAAAAAATTATGGCAACTTTTCCAATAGCAGGATCATCTCCTGCACCCCCTTCATAGCCTGGCCTGGCCTTGCCTCTCCTCCATGGCCTTCATGCGCTCCTGAATTGACAACATTTCACAGATAAAAAAAAATGCTTGTCGTTGTCGATTGCAGATTCGCTTAATACTTCAGTGTCCACGTTCTGGGACTATGTGTGCACAGCTAGTAAGTATTTTGTGGCTGCAAATATGACCTGGAGGTTTTAAATGTTCGCCTGCCATTAAAATGAATGAGACCTGCCACGAACCTGCGGTTCGCAAACATTTATGTGCGTTCACGAAGTGTCCCGTTAGATGTTCATCCATCACTACTCCTCAGAGAGCCAGAACGGGGATCTGTTAATGTAAACAGACAGATCCCCGTTCTGACAGGGGAGTAGAGGGAGATCTGCTATTCCTAGTGATCAGGAACAGCGATCTCCCTCTCTGCTCCTCCAGTCAGTACATTCCCCCCATACATAGCCCCGTACATAGCAAAAATCTTTTTTTTGTTTATAGCGTAAAAAATTAAAAACGGTGATCAAATACCACCAAAAGAAAGCTCTATTTGTGGAGAAAAAAAAATGTTTTGTTTGGGTACAGCGTTGCACGACTGCTAAATTGTCAGTGGCGCAGTGCTGTATCGCAAAAAATGGCCTGGTCATTAAGGGGGAAAGTCCTTCCAGTCCTTAATTGGTAAAGTTCATGTGCATGTAAAGGCAGGCACCCTAATACTTTTGGTAATACAGTGTAACATGATCACATTAAGATTAGAGAGAAAAACAACTATTCTTTTTGTAACAAAAATTGATAATTTGCTCCAGGACACATTTAGTTCTCCTTTTCCTTAGTTCTGCTGTGCAGATCTTAAAAAGGAGCCACAAATGTTTGTTCCCATGATTAGGGATGAGCCGAACACCCCCCGGTTCAGTTCGCACCAGAACCTTTGAACGGACCAAAAATTTGAACGAATTTTAGAACCCTATTAAAGTCTATGGGACTTGAACGTTTGAAATCAAAAGTGCTAATTTTAAAGGCTAATATGCAAGATATGCAACAGACAACACCAGCAATAAGGGGTATCTTCAGGTGTATACTGTGCTGGAGGCACACAACACCCACTTTAACTCCTGAAGATGCCTGTATTAGAGAACACCAGCAATAAAGGGTAGATACAGGTGTATGCTGTGCTGGAGGCACACAACACCCACTAACTCCTGCAGATGCCTGTATTAGAGAACACCAGCATAAAAGGGTAGATACAGGTTTATACTGTGTTGGAGGCACACAACACCCACTAACTCCTGCAAAAATAACACACTGTCCCTGCCTATCTTGCCCTCTCCCTGCATGCCGGAACACACTACACAAGGCCGCCACACTGGCGGTCTTATATAGTATGGGGCGTGTACTAAACCCCCTGAGCTATAATTGGCCACAGACATCTTGCCTGTGGCCAATTATGGCTCTCCTCGCTGCCGGCGCTGTGATTGGCCAAGCATGTGGTGTCACAGTGCAAGGCCAATCATGAGCCAGCAATGCACTGCGATGGCGTAGTGCATTGTGGGCCGTTCGTGCCACATGAATTTGGTGCGAACAGTCCACAAAGTTCTGAATTCGCCGAGCAGACGAACAGCCGATGTTCGGGTCGAACACCGAGCTCATCCCTACCCATGATCCAAGTGCTTACTGTTTGATGGGAAGTGTTAATCTCAAATAAGCATGGCTGTAAATGGCTTTGATGGCGCCATTTTTGTATATTTAGCACCTGGCGCAGTGTGATTGGAGGCCACCCATGATGCCTGCCATAGATGGGGTACGTTTTTTCTTATATTTTTTTTTAAGAAAGGGGGGAGGCATTTTGGAGCATTTTCACTCATCACACATAGGGCAGCCCATCCACCTGAATGGGCCGTCCTACACACAGCGATCGCCCCAAAGACAATTCAGAACCTTTTTTTAGAGCGGAGCTTCGCGTGTTTTTCACTGCAATTTTTGGTGCAGCGCATTTCTGAAATGCAAGGAAACGCACAAATGTGAATGAAGCCTCGTTGTTCTTGTGTTATCTCACCAATTTCACTTTCTGGCCCCATTCACATCTAGCATAGTGGGAGTGTACATTTTGTGTCTCGTTTTTCCTGTGACAAGCAATGGACAGCCTGCTGATTTCAATTGGCTGCACTACATGTGGTTAATGGGACACTTTGGTGTGGGTTGCGTGTTTTTTACTGTCTGTTTTGCAGCATGTGCAGCAGTAATTATAGGCGTATAAACATGGCCATACACTTTGCAATCTGATTGTATGTTGTGTATTTAGTGTATTTAGTGAGAAGGGTGGGTGGAGGATGCAGGGTGTGTGCTAATGAGGTCAGCTGGTCAACTCCTTCCTGTGTCATGACCTAAAGTCTGGTCAGGAAGAAAGACATTACTAATGGAAAAGTCTGGAAACATGGATTTAGACAAGAAAAGTAAGTGACTGTAGATTTAATGGAAATCTTTGATATTTTTGCAAAACAAGTACATGAATGTTATATCGGTGCAGGAGAGCTGGAATTTAGAAAAAAAAAAAACGTGTACAAAGGTGAACTTATCCTTTAACCACTTCAGCCCCGGGAAGGATTTACCCCCTTCCTGACCAGAGCACTTTTTGCAATTTAGCACTGCGGCGCTTTAACTGACAATTGTTCGGTCGTGCGACGTGGCTCCAAAACAAAATTGACGTCCTTTTTTTCCCACAAATAGAGCTTTCTTTTGTTGGTATTTGATCACCTCTGCGGGTTTTATTTTTTGTGCTATAAACAAAAAAAGAGCGACAATTTTGAAAAAAAGCGCATTATTTTTTACTTTTTGCTATAATAAATATCCCCCAAAAATATATATAAATATTTTTTTTCCTCAGTTTAGGCTGATACGTATTCTTCTACATATTTTTGGTAAAAAAAAATCGCAATAAGCGATTATTGATTGGTTTGCGCAAAAGTTATAGCGTCTACAAAATAGGTTATAGTTTTATGACTTTTTTTTATATATATTTTTTTTTTACTAGTAATGGCGGCGATCAGTGATTTCTATTATGACTGTGACATTGTGGTGGACACATCGGACAATTTTGACACATTTTTGGGACCATTGGCATTAATACAGCAATTAATGCTATAAAATTGCATTGATTACTGTAAAAATGTGACTGGCACACCACTAGGGGGCGGGGAGGGATTAAGTGGGTCCTGGGGGATTGTTTCTAATTGTCTGGGGGATGGGCTGTCTGTGACACATCACTAATCGCTGCTCCCAATGACAGGGAGCAGATGATCAGTGTCCTGACACTAGGCAGAATGGGGAGATGCTGTTTACATCGGCATCTCCACGTTCTTCAGCTCTGTGGCACGATCGTGGGTATCCCAGTGGGGATCGAGTCTGCGGGTCCCGCGGGCACGGTCACGGAGCTTCTGCCGACGTATATATGCTGACAGCGGTTGGCAAGTGGTTAAGGTTTGACATGTTGGGTATTTACTTGGCACAGCATCATCTTTTATATTTTACCAGAAAATAGTGGGAGAGGGGGGCGTGGAAAAATGCACCTTCGCCTGTGTAGGCAAAAATCCTTCAGCATGCACCTTGCCCCGATTGAACATGTGGTGCTCCCAGACCAAGGTGCCAACTTTCTACGAAAAATACATGAGCTCTTTGTTGTTGGAAGATCAAATGTGCTTATCTAAATGGGGTAAATCTCTTTGGACCCACTGTATACCTCCAGATTTTTCTCTTGCAGTATTATGACACACAGTATACACATGTAACGCCGGCTTCTGAAGAGCACACGCTATGTTTTTATGAATTTAAGGTTACACCTGAACTGTACTTTGGTTTGGGTGAAATTGTCCAGATTTGGACCTCAGCATCAGTCTGACTGGACTATGAGATGTTCAGCCTGGCCACAGGGGGCACTGTCTCTTCTAGCAGGCATGGAACTACAGTCTGGTTGGGTGCTTTAAGATTACTCTCTCTCGGAGCCCGCCCAGTGGGAGTGGCGCTCTTGCTGTGCTTTCTGGGAGAAAGTACTTAAGATGCGGACGTCACATGGTTCGGGGGTTCTGGTCCAGAAGGATGTGCTGACTTCATGGTCCTGGTCCTCCTGACCAGCCCCCAGGAAGGCTATGGCCTGGGATGCGGATCCACCCGCCTTGTTGTCTCTGGGCTGGCTAGCCCGAGGCAAGGAAACTAAAGGAGGATTCTGAGGTGTTTGCGTGCCGTCTCCAGTTTGGGAGAGACCCATTAGCTTCGTAGCATTCCAGGGGATGACTCTTCAGAAGACCACATACGGGTTGGTTTCTTAGCAAGAGCCTGGAAGGGCTGAAGTACCAAAGTGAATCCAGTCTCGTGGGTATCGCCAAGCTGGCTGAAAGATCCAGGTATCACACGAGTGTTCTACAAGTTTAGTTTCCTACATGTTCTACAACAGTGTCTGTGGCAGAGACTTATCCTTGTATGTTCTACAACGTCTGTGGCAGAGACTTGTTCCTAAGTTAAGCACCTAGTTGGCTGCTAGGCCTTGTGAGAGAGGGACTGTCCAACTTGAGTTAACATCCAGTTGTGAATGGCTATTCTCTGGATACAGTCAAAGTAAGCTCTAAGTTCTTTATTTTTTTACTTTGACAATAAGAGTACCTGAACTTTCTTCCTAACCCTCTGATCCTAATTTAAGAGACTGTTCATTGTCTACGTTTGCAAATAAAATCCCTTTATGCAGATCTGTCATCAGTTTCTCAAGTTACTGGGCCATCTACCATGGGACACCCCTAGACGTGAGTTGAGAAAAAGAAGGTAACGATAAGCCCAACTAAACCAGCAGCTCCTTTGGGGGTTAGTGCTACACACAGCTTTCCTGAGAATTAATAGGAAGGAACAAACCAAAATAGAGTAATATCGCTTAAACTCCTTCTTTTTTAAATAGGAAAAGGTAAACAAACATCTCAAATTCAAAAGCACATATTGTCATACTGTTGTGCAACGGCAGGCATAGATAGCATCACATGCTGTGCTCTATGGGTTTTCATCCACAGAAAGTGTTCAGGGGACATGTAGAGGGGGGCATTGTGAAGCTCGGTGCTGCTCACTCTAGCGATGTGGCTCTAAGTACTTGCCTACAAATATTCTGTGTTAAATACAGCCTTGTAAGTAATCAATGCTGTAAGTTGGTATGATGTAGTTAAAATGGACCTCCACTTAAAAAAGAACTTTCTGCTAATCCTCTTCTCCCCTTTCCTCTAACATATTTGGTTGTTTCTTTATTTTGGGAGCAGGGACCTGTTTTCTGACAAATACCCACTCCCTCTTCTGTAATTGTCGCCTAGACGGGAATTATATATGCTTTCCCAACAACCTCCTTGGACCCAACCAACCTGTAACCTCTTTGGACATGTCACATGGACCAATCTGTTATCTAATGCATGCACAATGGGGAGCCGGCTGTGTAACAGCTAGATGTCACAGTCAGGTCCTACAGCCAAGATGGGATCTGAAGACAAGTAAAGAACTAACCCTGATGAAGACAGCACTGGATTTCTGGATTGGTGAGTGTCTGTCAGCAGCTACAATATTTGATATTTAATACTTAATATTTGAATATTTCAGCAGTCGGGACTGGGAAACTGGTCAGAGTTGAGGAAAAGATGGATGGTGCTAAACACAGGGATATTCTTAAAGGGGGAGTAAACCCAGTTTAAAAAAACACTTACATTCCAGGCATGCCGGAAATGCTAACTTTCACATTGGTTGTGCTCTAAACCAAACTTTCAAACCATCCAATGGCTGGTGTCATAACTGATCACATGTGCAGTATTATGGCAGTTGAAGAATTAATAGAGGCCAGGATGGCAGCTTCCTTGACTGAAAACGATAGAAGGGTTTACTTCCACTTTAAGCAAAACCTGTACCACTCAGTGTGTGATTTGAGGCTAGGATGGAGTTTCATCTTCCAGCGGGACAATGACCCCAAACACACTGCTAAAGCAACACTTGAGTGGTTTAAGGGGAAACATGTAAATATGTTGGAATGGCCTAGTCAAAGCCCAGACCTCAATCCAATAGAAAATCTGTGGTCAGACTTAAAGATTGCTGTTCACAAGTGCAAATCATCCAACTTGAAGGAGCTGGAGCAGTTTTGCAAGCAGGAATGGGCAAAAATCCCAGTGGAAAGATGTGGCAAGTTCATAGAGACGTATCCAAAGCAACTTGGAGCTGTGATAGTTCTACAAAGTAAAAGATGGCTCTACAAAGTATTGACTTTAGGGGGTTGAATAGTTATGCACATTGACTTTTTCTGTTATTTTGTCCTATTTGTTAGCTTCAGAATTAAAAAAAAAACATCTTCAAATTTGTGGGCGTGTTCTGTAAATTAAATTATGCAAATCCTCAAACAATCCTTGTTAATTCCAGGTTGTGAGGCAAGAAAACACGAAAAATGCCAAGGGGGGGTGAATACTTTTACAACGTCAATAACGTCAGGAAGAACCTCTTATATCACTTTAATCAAAACCAAAGAGAACCAATAAGTCCGCAAATAGTACAGCCAAAAAGGGAAAGGCATGAAAAAGGGAGGCAGAAAGGAGAAGAGGAAAGAAGCAGACCAGAAAAGAAGGTGACGCTCCCCTTACATACTGTATAAGCTATGGATCATAAGTGTATACAATAAGTTCAGGGATTGCAGGTCTTTTCAAACTGTGTGACTATATCTCTCAAAATGCTCTGCTTATGGATCATAATAGACGTAATTTTCTTCTTCGACCGTGCGAGAAACACCGAAGGCAGCTTCCATGCCCTAGCTATCATCATTTTGGTGCCCAGGAGAATGAAAAAGATCAAACGCTAGGAGTATTTAGGGGTATTTTCTACTGACACATTAAGAAGAGCTATTTGAGGTGTTTGCAGACCTGGAACCCTATGCAGCAGGGCAAAGATACCATTCCAGAATCCTCCAAGCCTGGGTTCTTCTCACCAAACATGAAACATTAACCCCCACAAGGTTACAGCCATGAAAACACAGTAGAGAGAATGAAGGATACATTTTCTCTCGCTGAGCTGGCACCAAATACCATCTGGTAAACAACTTTATATTTTAGCCCCTATCAAAGTAATATTTAGAATTTCTGTGAAGGATTTTTGATAACAACTGTTCCATACATCTTCCCCCCACTCAGTCATGTAAGAGAATTTTATTGGAGTACCAAGCAGCAACTTATAATATATGTCCCCCGCTGACCCGAGTGCCTACTTAAATAGTTTTATATTTATTTTTTAGGAGATTTAGGAGTTTTATTTACTACTCCATTTTAATACATTTAACATTTTTAAATGTTTAAATGTTTTAATAATTAACTATTGTTTTTTCACTGTAATTGTATTTAACATTTATAGTATTAAAAAATGCACACTGTCATCTTGAGACTGAAGGCTTATTTTTGAATGAAGCCTACAGCCTGTATGTGATCACTATGTTATAGATGATTATATAATCAGGAACTACTGTGATTGGTTCTAAATTGTGGCAACGATGGGTGCAATCAAAAAGGGTAGTTGTAGACTAATGTACCCCCAACATTGAGAGCAGTGCAGGGGAACATTCAACTACACTAGCTTTTCTCAACCTGGAATCCTTGACATCATTTTCAGGTCTCAGGAAACCCTTTGTAAAACCACTTTATATGTGATCATTGCGGACAAATGCCCTTTACATTGGTACCCAGGGGCAAGAATTTCCCCCTTTCAGCTAAACAGATCAATTGTGTCCTGCAGCTGGCTTTTCCAAGTAGTGTTGACCCCCGGAACTATGTAGGCACCATCAGATCGGAGGTCAATTAGCCACAGCTCAAGGAACCCCTAGTGACCCCTGGAGGAACCCTAGGGTTTCACAGAACCCTATTTGAGAATGGCTGGTCTACAGATTGAGGACTGGAAGGGAACAATATGACAGCAAGATAATAAAAAGGAATACAGAAAAAGCAATATGGGTTCTATTTTCTTTTTATTCAGACACCATTATACCATGCAAGGGATTTGTGACCTCTAACTGTCTTCTTGTGTTAAGCATATTATCACAAGTTAATGTTTATTCTCCTGGATGATAGTAATTACACGTCTTAATTATGGTATCACTTTACAATATCAACAACGAGCAGCTATTTGGCTTGAGTGACAGCTCTGGACAACATTTGAGACTATTCCCCGGAGGAAAATCGTCTTTCTGCTCATTAAAGACACAAAATGATTTGCAAAGTTTCCATTTGTCTCAAAGTTGACCTGTCATACAGCTTATAAAAATTAGCAAGTTAGCAATTAGCAATAGATATTCTGTTTTAGAAAAGACTATGGGGCTGATTTAACTGCTAGCTGACCAGCGTACGACGATGCATGTTGGCACAAAGGCACAGCTGAGCAAATGGGCGTACCTGTAAATCCCCTTTAAATCGCAGGCTAGAGGGCATGCACCCGCCGCACGACGGGTGAGCATGCCAGGAGTCTCGTGGACTCGATGTCTGCCGGTGGCCCGTGATCGTGACACTCAAGCATTTCCCTGTTCTGTCTAGCAACATGACAGGGATCTACTGCTCCCAGTGATTGGGAGCAGTGATCTCTGGCATGTTCTAGTGAGCCCATCCCCCTTACAGTTAGAACACAGTGCTAGGAACCCCAAATTTGGTATGCAAACACAGTAGAACTAGCATTACGCCCCCCTTGGTTTCTCCTAAGCTGTGTCTTTGACTGTTTTGTATGCTATACCTGTTTAACTGCAAAACCCTGTTCTTGTCTTTACTGTAACCTCAATAAAATCTTTATGGAAAAAAAAAAAAAAGAACTAGCATTACAACATCTCCACAAAGTTGGGTTGCAAAATGTCAAGCACTGTTCTGCAGCAGAGAATGACATTTTGTGACCCAAATTTGGGGCCCCGTAACTCGGGGTCACTTGGAGCTAGAAACCCCAAATTATATGATAATATGATATGTTTTAGTGCTAGTTCTACTGTGTTTGCATACCAAATTTGGGGTTTCTAGCTATAAGTGGCCCCGAGCTACGTGGCCCCAAATTCGGGTCGCAAAATGTAATTTTTTGAATTTGATTCTAATTTCATTTGAATTCGTTAGCATTGTAATTCGGTAATTCGGATGCATCCGAATGTCCGAATAATGAAAATTCGTCCGAATTTCAATTTGGAACGAAACTAAATGCACATGTCTACCACCCTCTGAACTCACTCTTGTAGCAAGTTTTCAATCCATGTACTTACCCTATAGTCCATGCCAACGGACCTTACTTTGTACAGTAAATGTTTATGGGGAACTGTGTCAAATACTTTTGCAAAATCCAGATACACCACGTCCACTGGCCTTCCTTTATCTAGATGGCAACTCACCTCCTCATAGAAGGTTAATAGATTGGTTTGGCAAGAATGATTCTTCATGAATCCATGCTGATTACTGCCAATGATGCCGTTCTCATTACTAAAATCTTGTATATAGTCACTTATAATCCCCTCCATAATTGGCCACAGGCATCCTGTGGCCAATTATGGCTCTCCTCGCTGCTGGCGCTGTGATTGGCCAAGCATGCGGGGTCCACAGTCCACAATGCACTGTGCCATCGCAGTGCATTGCTGGCTCATGATTGGCCAAGCATGCGGGGTCACAGTGCATGCTTGGCCAATCATGAGCCAGCAATGCACTGCGATGGCACAGTGCATTGTGGACTGTGGGCCCCACACGAATTTGGCATGAACGGCCCATAGCTTTTGGTATTTGCCGAACATGCGAATAGCGTTCGACTCGAACACCAAGCTCATCCCTATTTGTGAATATATTTATTTTTATTGTATTATTAAAGATACCACTTGGGTAATGTGCGGGGCTGGTGCACCCTCTTTTCTTTGTCTTACATATTTTTTTCAATAAGAGTGAAAAATATATGTATACTGCATAGCCTTGCTACATTTTTCCTAATAGCAGATTTTTATCAATGATCTTTAAAGTCAACCTTTACATTTCTCAATTATGCAACTATACTGGTACCTTCATTCCTGCCCTTATCTCCTTGAATGCACTCCTCCTTTATCCAAAACATGCCTTCTAAGCAGACAAAATAGCACTGTAATGTGCAAATGTTAACTTTTTGTGAAAAGTCAACAGCTAAACCTCCATCTTCAACTAATCTCCTGGCTGTTGATGTACAGTATGTAGAAAACAGCGACACATATTGGATTTAAAAATATAACAATTATTTATGATTTACAATGCTTAAAGCCAAACACTGGGAAATTCTCCCTTGCCATGGGGCTACATTGGTTCACTGCTTACCTACCAGCACCCCAGCAGGTGGTGCTCCCCCATGGTCCAGCAGTGTGTGATCACATCCAGTTCAAGGCTATGAATACTTGTTCAAGGTACTGTATGTAACTGCTCCCTTGTAGTCACATGGATGCTTGGGGATGGTGGAGCCCTGAATTATTGTGAACATCCCATTAATAAGGGTCATACATACCTTTTGGCTACAGCAAAACATAGATCCAGGAATGGAGACTTCATCCCTTCCAAATCTTTACAAAGTCTCCAGGTTCCAGGACTCATATTAGGACTTACCAACCCCAGAGGACACTGAACAACCAAGTTCCTCTTTGCCAAACACGTCATGCTTCTCTTCAAACTGCAGTACATGGATGAGAACCCTAGGTACCACTTAAAGTAGAAGTATGGCCAAAGCACTTTTGGCCATACTTCTCATGTGGGTCCCAGCAGTGCACTTAGTTCTGCACTCCTGAGACCCAGATTTAGCCAGCTGTGGGTGTTAGCCACAGAGTCGGTCCAAGCTCTGCGGATGTCTGACCAGCAGTTGGCTAAGCCTCTCAGCATGCTGCCAAGAGCTTGAGCCAGTCGGTAAACAATGGGGCAGAGCAGAGAACCGGTGACTGATAGCCACTGTTCTCTGCTCAGTGAGGACCAAGAACCGAGTGATCAGCGGTCCTGTGATTGATTGGTTCTTGGTATTAGAGCCAGCAGGGGACAGATGCCGCATCTGATCGATGCTGCAGCCACATATATATAAATGTTTTTTTTGTTTTTTTTTAATTCCACACTTTTCCTTTAACCCTTCTCACACCATGACAGAGCATAATAATGTCATAAGGTAAGTGCTAAGTGGTTAGCACGTCCGCCTAAAAGCTCTAGGGTCATTGGTTTGTATCCCAAAAATGGCACTACCTGCTTGTAGTTTGCATGTTCTCCCTGTGCCTGCGTGGGTTTCCTCCAGGTACTCCGATTTCCTCCCACTCTCCAAAGACATGCTTGTAGGTTAATTGTCTCCTGTCCAAACTGACCCTAGTATGTGTATGCATAAATGTGAGTTCAGGACCGTAGATTGTGAGCTTATTGAGGGTAATGGACTGATGTAAATGTATAATATAAACGTAAAGCACTGCATAAATTGACAGAGCTATATAAATACCTGTAAAAAAAAAAAAAGTATGCCATATCCAGAATGCAATCACTTTTGCTATAGTGTTTCTTCGAAAGTAATTCAAAGCTCCCCATACATGTTCAAGGTTGTTTCTGCAAACTCCAGCTAGCCATACATGGCTCAAATATCAATATGAATTCATTTGAATGTGACAAAATTAAGCCAAGGTGGCCTGGTTTACTGCCAGAATGCGTTCCCCCATGCTCCCGCCGACTAAAAAGCCCTGGGGAAAACTATATTTTTCTCTTGTTCAGCTCAGCTCAGCATATATAGCCAGCTTTTGGAAGTTTTATAAACTATTGTATTTAGGTTCTCATAAGATAGGAATCACTGCAGTCTGGACCTTGACCAAGTGACAATCCTATCTAGACTGTGATGGTGCCATTTAGCAGCCTAGTAGTCCTCTCCCAGGTGGGCTGTTGGTGGTCCTAGCAAACAATCACCTTCATGTTAACATGAAAAGATGGGCAGCGCTAACCCTCTGTGAGAAACCTGCTGCACTTCATGTCCCCTTCTCTTCTGTGTAAGCTAGGACTGTGAAAGCGTGGGGGCTTTCATTGGAAGGGGGGAATTGATGTAAGTGGGCCGAGAACACTGATATAAAGGGAAGAATGTTTTATGTTGAGGGAGTGTGATGTAAAGGTGGAGGGAATGTACTGTGAAGAGGACTGTGATGTAAGAGGGGTAACTGTGATGTGATGTGAAGGGGACTGTGATGTAAAGGGGGATGATACTGATATAAAACAGGGACTGTGGTGTCAATGGGGACTGTGCTGTGAAGAGGGAAATGATGACACATACAGCACTGAAAACACTGATCTAAAGGAGGGGGGGGGGGTGATGTGAAGGGGAGACTTAGGACACTGATGTAAATAGGGGACTGTTATGTAAAGGGGAGACTTAGTACACAGATGTAAGGGGGGGGGGGGGTGTGATATGAAGGGGAGACTTAGGACACTGATATAAAGGGGGGGTTGTGATGTGAAGGGGAGACTTAGGACACTGATGTAAAGAGGGGTCTGTTATGTAAAGGGGAGACTTAAGACACTGATGTAAAGGGGGGGGGGGTTGTGATATGAAGGGGAGACTTAGGACACTGATGTAAAGGGGGGGATTGGGATGTGAAGGGGAGAGTTAGGACACTGATGTAAATGATGGGGGGGGGGGTGAATGGGAGACTTTGGACACTGATGTAAACAGGGGACTGTGATGTAAAGGGGAGACTTGGGACGCTTTTCCCCCTGTTGGGATTCTGTGCATCTCTTCAGTTGGGGCCTTTTAAACTATTACCAGTTTGGCCTTTACGTCGTTATTTTTAGTAAGTATTGATAGTACATCTTATTAGTTATATTTTTGTTATTTATTCTCCCTCCCCCCTTTTGTTTTTCCCCCTCCCCCATCCTTCCCACCCCTTTTTCCCTCTCCCTTTCTCCCCTCTCCCCCCCTATCCCTCTTTCCTCGTTTTTATGTTTCTCTTATAATTTTTCTTATCATATTACATATGCCCCCATAGTGCCCAAAAAACTGTTCCTTCCCACCGGCACGGTCTAAACCAGACTGTTCAGGATGTAAACTTATTTTATGCTTTTGTATATATTTTTTTGTACTATTATTCTGTGTCTATTATACTGCATTTTCATATGGTGATTTTTTCTACTTGTTTGTTAGCCAGTCATGTTAAGCTCCGGAAGAAGCGTGATGACGCGCGAAACATGTCAAGCATAGTATCATCATTCAATCATCTTTCACCTAACTCTGTTTCTATACCAATCTTGCATAGGGATGAGCTTCGAGTTCGAGTCAAACTCATGTTCGACTCGAACATTGCCTGTTTGCCTGTTCAGCGAACAGTGAACAATTTGGGCTGTTCGCGGCAAATTAGAAAAGCCGAAACACCCTATACAAGTCTATGGGAGAAATCTAAAGTGCTCATTTTGAAGGCTAATATGCAAGTTACTGTCCTAAAAAGTCTTTGGGGACCTGGGTCCTGCCCCAGGGGACATGCATCAATGCAAAAAAAGTTTTAAAAACTGCAGTTTTTTCAGGAGCAGTGATTTTAATAATGATTAAAGTGAAACAATAAAAGTGTAATATTCCTTTAAATTTCGTACCTGGGAGGTATCTATAGTATGCCTGTGAAGGGGTGCATGTTTCCCGTGCTTAGAACTGTCCCTGCATAAAGTGTCATTTCGCAAGGAAAAAAAGTCTTTTAAAATCACTTTACATTGTCGGCTCCCGTAATACAGAGAAAATTCAATGAGTGTTCTCTGTATTAGCCGACAATTCATTCATTGATAAAAAAAAAATAAATAAAAAAAAGCGTGGGGGCTCCCCTAAATTCACTTACCAGGCCCTTCAGGTCTGGTATGGATATTAAGGGGAACCCCGTGTCAAATTTTTAAAAAAAATTGACGTGGGGGTCCCCCTAAATATCCATACCAGACCCTTCAGGTCTGGTATGGATATTAAGGGGAACCCCGCATCAAGTTTTAAAAAAATTGGACATGGGGGTCCCCTAAAAATTCATACCAGACCCTTTATCCCAGCACGCAACCTGGCAGGCTGCAGGAAAAGAGGGGGGATGAGAGAGCGCCCCCCCTCCTGAACCATACCAGGCCACATGCCCTCAACATTGGGAGGATGCTTTGGGGGTCTGTGACCCCTCAAAGCATCATGTCCCCATGTTGATGTGGAGAAGGGCCTCATCCCCACAACCCTGGCCGGTGGTTGTGGGGGTCTGCGGGCGGGGGGCTTATCAGAATCTGGAAGCCCCCTTTAACAAGGGACCCCCAGATCCTGCCCCCCCCTGTTTGAAATGGTAAGGGGATACAAAAGTACCCCTACCATTTCACAAAGAAAGTGCAAAAATAATCAAATAAGACAAACACACTTTTGAAAAATTCCTTTATTAAAAATAAAAAGATAAAAAAAAGATTCCAGCGGTGGTAATCCACTCTTGCTATCCAGCGATGGATGATGATCTCTCCGGGGTCCAGCGATGGCTGATCTGATCCAGCGACGGATGATTTTCAGTCCAGCGCTGTCCATACATCCATCTTCTGTCTCCACTGCGGAGACACTGTGGGGATCCCAGCGCTGACATTTCTTATATTAGGAGGGCGGGGCCACTCGTCACCTGACCCTGCCCCCTCTGACGCTGATAAGGGAAGCCATGGGGTTCCCCAGTGACGTATAGGTGACCCCGCCACCCTCTGATGTAACACACCTGCTTCCCTCATCAGCGTCAGAGGGGGCGGGGTCAGGTGACGGGATCCTGTGTCCGACTCACCGATGGAAGCGCCCCCCCCCCCCCTCCCGCCGCCCTCCGATGCTTCTACCGACTCACCGCTTACCGTAAGAACGATCAATCGGTGGAACAGCCGCTATGATCATTCTTATGGTGCAGGGAATTTCCGGCTGAAAATGCCGATATCTGAATGATGTCTGTAGCCTCAGGCATCATTCAGATATTACACCACAAAGCCGAGGCCGTCATATGACATAACTTGGGCGCCAAGTGGTTAAAGCATCGCTTTTTTATTGTTCAGTCTTAAAAAAAAAAAAAAAAATTTAAGTTTTGATAAAATAATCCACAAGTACATTCCAAGACAATCCTGGACCTTAACAGCAGTAAACATATAATACAGTAGGTAGATTCACATAGTTAAATATACAGAACAATGTTCATTATACATAGTGGCATTCCTAGCTGCTGATATTTAAAACCACACAATCATATGCCTTTGAATGTGGGGTTATCGGCCCCTGGATATTCAATACAATATGAGCTTTATCCAACACAATCTCTTCTTCAGAGCTATAATGCCACACTGCGTGATAAAAATATTTCATTACCATCATATTCTCAAATGTATGTTGTTATTAATAGCCAACAGCAAAACAAAAAAAAAGGAAAACTCCACACTAAAAATAAACTTGTGTAGTATATTACAACTCTAAGCCCTTGTACACACGGTCGGACATTCCGATGGACTATTTCCGATAGGACCATGTTGTCGGATAATCCGACAGTGTGTGGGCTCCATCGGACTGTTTCCGTCGGAGTATTCGACGGGCCAAGTTTTCCAGCTGTAAAATTTTCTGACAACATGATCCGATCGGACTTTGTCCGATCATGTGTAGAGAATTCCGATCGGCCAAAGTGCCACGCATGCTCAGATCAAATTCCTAGACCAAAGCTATTGGCTACTAGCCTGAATGTAGTCCCGTCCTAACGAAGAAACGTCATCACGTTAAGTACGATCGGATTTTCTGACAACTTTGTCCGACTGTGTGTATGCAACAGTTTCGGTCAAAATCCGTCAGACAAAATCCGTCGGACAAAATCCGATGCATTTGGTTGTCAGAATGTCCGACCGTGTGTACAAGGGCTAATACAGATGACACCCAAGCTTCTCACCAGATGGATCACCATTGCCTCAGGGAGACTCAAAGCACGTGCAAGGACCACCAGGCCGATATTTATATTGTCACTATAAAGATATACTATGAATGAAGATACAGATGGATAAATTAGAATAATCTAGGGGATCTAATGTAAGCACTAGTAGCTTCATGATAACTGTTGTTAAGTAAAAAGGAAGAGTTTGTGGGACTTTAAATGAGGGAGTGCCATGTTAGGAGAAAATAACAGCATAAAAATGAAATTACAATACATGATTTATTTATTGCAATTTAGAATACATATCAGATATTTTTTTATCAGATAGATAGGTAGTCAACTGACTTACACTAAATATGCTGCTCATAGCATGCAATATAGAAAAAAAATAGACATGGCAAATATACATGGTATATGCCGAATATGCCGAATTGAAAACACTGATTGTCAAAAAGTAACCCAAAAAGTAACCCAGCTCATGCCGGAAAAACTGAAAAATAAACAATAAAATTAAGGATAGGTATAGAGCAAAAATATGTGCTATAAGCAAAACACAAAACACGCTCAAAAACAGATATAAATAAGATACGTAACATATATATATATATATATATATATATATATATATATATATATTGTGACAGAGCGAGGCTCTGTCCCTATAAAATTGGAGGAAAACGAGACGCAGACACAGAGTTTGCATATCTCCAGCCCTGTGTCTGGGTCTTGATGTTAACGAGCAGGGTGTGTGCCCAGCTGCATATAAGCCATATAAATGAAGGGCTGTTGGTGTGGGGGGTGGAGGAGTGTGAACAGCTTGCTGCTGGCTGAAGAGTGGTTTGCCCTGTGGGAGACTGTAGTCCGTGTAAGGGACTGGGAAAGGCTGACAACCTTGAGAGTCAGGAAGACTAAGGAAGTCGGTGAGTCCAGGGGGCTGGAAAGAGTTGACAAATCTGTTGGGAGCAAGCAGAGGAACTGTTGACAATTGAGAGCCAGGTGGCTTGGTATGTTCATTTGTGTGCTGAATGAATTTAAACCCCTGCGTGGGATTACTGGATGAACTAAATATTTTTGTTTTCTTATAATAAACGTGGGCTACCAGGCCCTTAACCATAAAACGCCTGCCTGATGTAGACTAAAACGTGCATCTACCAATTGTGCTTAATCACCCCAACATTACAAGTGGTGCTCGAATGCGGGCATGTAGACGGTGGAATCCGGGTCCTTGCTCCATGGTGAGTCGCATCAGGAACTGCTGCTAGCTGTGTGTGGCAGCCAGGCGAACAGCATTGCGTATACGTTTATTTGATGGACTGTGTTGAATGCGGGTTGTGTACCTGTGAAGGAAGAATCAAACATCAGATTTTTTTTTTTCCTTTTCTCCTTCTTTGCTGAGAACTGTTACAAGCTGCTGTGTGCATGTGATTGCAAGGATGAGGCAGTCAAAAAGCAAGAAGTTCATGTTTAATCAAGTTAAAGAGGATGTTGTTCCTGGCAGCCTGAGCCCAAAGGTGCCACAGCATGACGCAAGGAGGCCTCTGCGCTGCATCCGTTGTAGTGAGTGGGGACATGCTGTTGCCCATTGCCCCTTGTCACAGGAATGTTTGTGGAATAACCAAGCTGGATGGGAGGTTGATGAATTCTGGAGCTCATCTACTAATGATTGTGATCAGCTGTGTCCTCAGAAGTGGTATCCAATGGCAACGAGTGAGAGCCAGTCATGGAGGAGATGCCAAGAAGTGAGCTCAGCATGGTCTGAGAAGATGTCTCCACCTTGTAGGACCAGTAAAAAGGGGCCAGTGACATGTGAGACAGCGAATGAATGGTTCAAGCGGAATCGCAAAGAGTCGGGTGCACTGCAAGGGGCTGAGATCTTGGCCTCTGACTATGTGCAACCCATGCTGCCTACAGAGGAGGTGGGAGACTTCCTTGTAAGATTTGAAAAAGTTGCTGTAAAGAGAAAATGGCCTAGGGACCGGTGGCCAAAACTGCTGCAAACCTTATTGCGGATAGAGTTCCGGTCGGTTTACCATTTGATGGATGGGGGCCAGGATGACTATCGCAAGTTTAAAGAGGAAATCCTTCTTAGAGGAGAGTTCCATCGTATCATGGGCCGCCAGCAATGCTCCAGGATGGGAGAAGTGTCGCCGGAAGTCCTAGGAATTGGAAATCCAGAGAAACGTAAGGTTTTCTGTCATGGCCACTTAGGCAAAGGGGTCAGTCCAGAAAGGAGAGTATATCAGCCTGAATCCTGCATGAGGTATAGCCAACCAGCTTTGGAGCGCAAGTCTGCAGTTACCCCTAGCAACAAGGATCTTGTGTTACCTACAGGGGGCGTCAGTGGGTCCAGAAAGGCTGCAGTTTTGCTCCCTGGCCACATGGGGGAGTCAGCCTGTGGAGACACCACACCAGTGAGACAACGCACTCAAGTGAAGGCTATGACATCAGCTGCAGGAACTGGTAAGACTGTTTCAGTTTATGATGCTGAATCCAGTGAAGTGGGAGTATGTCCAGTGGGGAGATCCGCAGTACAAATGGACATAGACTTTCTGCATTGTGCTACCCAGAGCAGTGGGGAGGCGCAGCGTAAAGCCCAACTAGACGCAGGGCTAAAGACTGAAAAGCACATGGGGACTCTGCATATGCCTGCTATGATCCAGCAGATGGCTGGAAAAATTGAGCTAGGGGTGACCAAAACAGTGCTGGTACCATGTTCCCTAGTGACAGCTGCTGCAGGGTTGCCCAGGGAAACTTCCAAGGAGCTTGCAGTGTTGGAGCAGAGAGTTTCCCAGGTCAGCTATGGAGCTGCCCAAATAGGCAAAAGTACCCCTTTACAGAGAGCAGGTGCTGTGAAGAGTCGCTCAGAGGTTATGGTGGCTCATAAACAAACCACAAAAACAGCAGTTGTGTCTACATGTAATGAGAATGCTAATGATCGTACTAACAAAAGTGATACTATTGCTAAACGTGATGAGTAATGACATTGAAGCATGTATTTCTTGTAATGTCATATCTGAGAGTGAGGTTGGTAATGTGTTCACTACCAGTGATGAGAGTAGGAGATCTCCCATGACAGGCAGAGGCACAGGATTGTCCATGGAAGTCTCATGGGGTTTCCATGTGTTGGAGTCAGAGGCTGCCCAGGATGGCTCTGGTGCTATGCTGGTGGAACAAGGGGGGACTAATTCACACAGTGAGAGCGTGTGGGCGCAGCCCCACAACCCTACATGTAGCCCAGTGGGCAAGGGGTTAATTCAGCCTGCAAAAGTTGAGTGTACAAAGCTGAATGTGTCTGTAATGCCACCAGAAAAAGGTGTTCAAAATGGTGTGCTGCACCAAGCTTTAGGTGATGAAGCATCACCCCAATGCAACGTTGATAAAAGTATGGTGTTACAAAATGATGTATATAGAAGTGAGGAATGTGCAGTTAAAGCTAATGAATCCCATGTTTCTGTGCGGCTTTCTACAGCAGGTGATGCAACACTGTGGAACGCCCATGGTGGAACCACAATGGACTGGGACAGCTGGGCCAAACAATTGCTAGCCATGCTGGATAGGGCTAGCTTAAGTAACAAGGGTGTGGACACAACTGCTATGCCAGACAGGGGGATCGCAGAGCCGCCGGTGGTTGAGGGCGTCCTGGTCCCTGCAAAGGTTGATGCCCTCCCCTCTGAAGAAACAGTTCAGGGCACTGGCATCGCAGATGTGTTGTCCACAGCTCCACAGCTAAATGATATTGAGTATCAAAGTGATAGTGTGACTTGTAATGACCTGCAGAGGCTCACCAACACTGGTGCAGAAGGGATAAGTGTGAGACATGTGTCTGACAGCTCTCCAGGGGAGCAACAAGCTGTGATGATGGGTACCTCCAAGGAGGATGAGGTCTCTTCAAATGTCTCACCCTCTCAACCTGCAGTCGCTGAGCCCCTCCATGTCTTGGACAGGGTAAAAGACCCTAGAAAGTTCTGTTGTTTAGACATGGGATGTTTAGAGATGACAGAAACCTTACTGGAAATGCTAGAGTTGGTAAAAATGAACTTGCTGTATACTTGGGTATCTCCACCGCAGTTGGACCAGGTGGTGCTGCGTAGCACCAATGGGTGGAGCCAAGTGGTACAGGCAGTGCTGGGAAACCTTGACCAACAGTGGAATTGGTGGGACCAATGGTTACCCATTTGGCACAGGATCTCCAGATTCTCTGTGAGCGTACTTCTAGTTATTGATTGGTATGGAAGGCACGCGAGAGAACTGCTTGAGATATCAGAGGTCTCTCCGTCTGATGCGGTGACTAGAAACATCTCTGCTGGTGTGGTCCGAGGTGTGGCGGAGCAGTTGTCAGTAGAGGGCGCAGATACTGCCTTACCCGCTAGGCCTCATGAGAAAGAACGGCCCAGAATGGACTCGGCAGTAGCAGAGATGCTTTCTGTCACTGGCCCAGAGGTACAAGTTAAGGTGCCTGGAGACACTGTGGAAGAAAGTGTTAATATTGGTTGCCATAACAATGTAATGTGTTCACATGGAAAAAATGGTTTATGCTTAGGTCAGGGTAGTTTGTTAGAACAGGTACCCATGGAGTGTTGGACAACGGGTGAGATGGAGCTGTGCTATGGTCCCGTCGGATGTAGTCCCTCCTCAGGTCTTCTTCTAACAAACACTGAATTGGAAAGCTGTGATCTGTTAAGAGTTCGTTCTGTAAACAATGATTTGGTTGCAGTGGGTACCAAGAGAAACTGTTTTAAACCTGAAATACCGATGGTGAAGGGTAAAATGGGTATTTGTAAGGTGAAAGGAGGGCTCAAGGAAGGCAGAGTTCCCCCAAGAAAAGTGAATAAGCCCAGGGACCCCAAAAGAAGAGGAAGGCTGAGTATAGGAAAATATAGGAACCTGTTAAGATCCAGGGGGGAATGTTCCTGGAAGCGCACCCGGAAAAAAGGTTGGGCCTACGTGGCTGACAGCCAGCACAGAGGTGTCCCAACCATCATGATGGGTGCTGGTGTTCCTCCCTCCGGATCGAAACAAAGGGGGGGGATATGTGACAGAGCGAGGCTCTGTCCCTATAAAATTGGAGGAAAACGAGACGCAGACACAGAGTTTGCATATCTCCAGCCCTGTGTCTGGGTCTTGATGTTAACGAGCAGGGTGTGTGCCCAGCTGCATATAAGCCATATAAATGAAGGGCTGTTGGTGTGGAAGGTGGAGGAGTGTGAACAGCTTGCTGCTGGCTGAAGAGTGGTTTGCCCTGTGGGAGACTGTAGTCCGTGTAAGGGACTGGGAAAGGCTGACAACCTTGAGAGTCAGGAAGACTAAGGAAGTCGGTGAGTCCAGGGGGCTGGAAAGAGTTGACAAATCTGTTGGGAGCAAGCAGAGGAACTGTTGACAATTGAGAGCCAGGTGGCTTGGTATGTTCATTTGTGTGCTGAATGAATTTAAACCCCTGCGTGGGATTACTGGATGAACTAAATATTTTTGTTTTCTTATAATAAACGTGGGCTACCAGGCCCTTAACCATAAAACGCCTGCCTGATGTAGACTAAAACGTGCATCTACCAATTGTGCTTAATCACCCCAACATTACAATATATATATATATATATATATATATATATATATATATATATATATATATATATATATATATATATATATATATATATATATATATATATATATATATATATATATATATATATATATATATATATATATATGTATATTATGCAACAGTACTTTGTGAAAACCATGCATACATTTAGTCTTGGTATCAAAACCTGAGGAGGACAAATGCATCAGTGATTAAACAAATCATTGGTCTAGGATACTACATATTGACTGTATCCTCCAAACAAGGATTTTCAAGCGGTAGCAGTCAACATCAAAAGTATTTAAACATATAATAGCAATATTCTGGTAAGTTAATTGGCTGCAATTGCTGCAGTCAGCACTAAGGATTATGTCGCTCTACCTGATCCAGAAGACGTGCACATATGCGCACGCGCGAATCGCGGGCTTCGCACACAAATGCACACGTGCATTGCGGACTTCACGAACGAATGTGCGCATGTGTGTGCATTAGCCGCGTGTTGGCGCCCTACAGTCTATAAAAGATGCTCCCGGAGTGCCGCCCATTGCGGTTTGATCTGCTTCTGATACCTGTGTTCCTGATTCTGTGCCAGTATCCTGCTCCTGTGTTTGATCCGGCTTCCTGACCTTGCTTCTGTCTCCAATCCTGACCTTGGCTTGTTTGACCCTGCTTACTCTTCTGCCTGATTGCCTGTTGCCAAGACCCAGCCTGGACTCTAACTATTCTCTGCCTGCCGTTTATGCTGTTCTCCCTGATGTGTATGACCCGGCTAGTCTGATTCCGCTTCTACCTGCAAGCCAGCATCTGCTGACCTGCATCCACAGCCCTGCAAACCTGCATCTGCTGATTCGCATCCGCTGCTCCGCAACCCTGCATCTGCTGACTTGCATCTGCTACATTTGCTGGCCTGCATCTGCTGATCTCCATATCTGCTGTTCCGCCATCCACTCAGCTATACAGCTCCAAGCAGTGAGGACTAAACAGGCACCTTTACCTCCCCATGCTCTTACCACCACTGTCCCCACTGTCCTCCGCACGTCAGGCTCACATCCAATGTACGTTACAGATTAATTAATGATAAAGAAAGAAATCAATCTCTCAATTTGAAATATTTACCTTGTAAGGTGATATAGCAATGTATTGCCTTCCTAGGAGTACCAGCAAGGTGTATGCTGGATGTGCTGGCTTTATGAATCCTCCACTTGGCAGGCACCTGACATCACCGGCCAAGTGAAGATGTGCAGAAACCACCCCGCATGCACTGGAGTCCGGGATCATGATACTACATTGTGGCCCAGGGAGGGAGGAGAGACGCAAAAGCAGATGACATGCCCCATCAATGACCAATGGCCAGAGGGCATTTATCACCTTCTATCCACACACAGGGCAGTAGGCAGCCCTAGACAGCATAGCATCCACCCACCGCTTGTATGAAACAGCAGAGGGAAAGATGGAAATGATCCAAGAAATTCACACAGGATTCAACCAATAGGTCAGATCCTGGTGAATACTAATAAGGTACTTAGCAATTGCCAATGGGCATCGCTGGAGGGTATCCTGCAAATGCCCTGGGCATCAGTATGGTTGCACCTGGCATCTCTGATGGTCCACAGCGGCCTGGCAACACTGACAGAGGATGGGGAGACAAAGGACTGGAGGCAAATAGATGACTATAACCACATGCTCAAAGGACCCCAGCTTGATGGAAAGAACATGGAAAACAAGTTACAGTATACGCAAAATCCATTCATTAATACAAACAAATTGTTTTAATTAAACATATACAAATAACGGTGTAGTGCTCACAAACTGGTGCACCCCAGATAACAAGACTAAAACTATCTAGGTAAAAAAAACTCATTATCCAGAATGAATGAATGAAATACTTGTATAGCGCACAATGCGAACTGAATCGCCTCAGAGATAAGTTTTACCATTCTTAACTGATTTGCAGTAATCAAAATAATTTTAAAATACGTACAATGCATGAAGACAGAAAGAGGGGAGAAGAAAAAGGGAATGGAGAAGGAAAGGAAAGAGAAATAAACGGAAGGGGAAAGGGAAGGGGAAGGACAAGCAAAAAGGGGGGGGGAGGGGCAAATGGAACATAGGAACGACCTATTAAGGTGACAACAATTACAAAAATGGCTTGAAACATTCAGGCCGGGATATATAATGGCATTGAGAGTATAACTCCAACAAATCTCCATAAATGTAATCATAAATTTAATCAATGCGTAAATCAAAGTTGTGGTAAAGACCAATATGTCAGCTTACAGCTGTTTCCATCAATCTTTTTTGAATGGGAGATACATAGTTTTTTATTCATTTAACCACTTAATAACCGGCCTATAGCCGATTAACGGCTATAGGTCGGTTTGCTATCTCTGAGAGGCCGTTAATTAACGGCCTCCCGGAGAATCGTTTGTGCGCGCCCCCTGGGGCGCGCACGCCAGAACATCCGTGCTCGCCGAGTTCACGGGACCCGGCGCAACACGGATCGCGGTAAAGGACCAATGGCAGCGGTCCTTTACCACGTGATCGCTCCGTCCAATGACAGAGCGATCACAAATGTAAACAATTCGGCTTGCCGGGTCAAGCTAAGGTCATCAGTCTCCTCTCCTCACACCGATGCAGCGTGAGAGGAGAGGAGAACATTCCAGTGAAACTAAAAAATAACCGTGAGTGCCCAGCAGTGCCCAAATAGTGCCACAACAGTGCCAGAACAGTGCCAGACCAGTGCCAGACCAGTGCCATCTATCACCTGTGCCACATCTGTGCCACCTGTGCGACCTGTGCCACCTCTGTGCCACCTCTGTGCCACCTCTGTGCCAGCAGAGCCACCCCAGTGCCACCCCAGTGCATACCAGTGCCACTACAGTGCATACCAGTGCCATACCAGTGCCACCTGTGCCCATCAGTGCCACCTGTGCCCATCAGTGCCACCTGTGCCCATCAGTGCCACCTGTGCCCATCAGTGCTCATCTGCGCCACTGCAGTGCCACATCAGTGCCGTCTGTGCCCACCAGTGCCGCCTGTGCCCACCAGTGCCGCCTGTGCCGCCTGTGTGCTAATCAGTGCCACCAGAGCCACACCAGTGCCACCAAAGTCACTATAGTGCCCATCAGTGCCACCTGTGCCCATCAGTGCCACCTGCGCCCATCAGTGCCCATCAGTGCCACCTGTGCCACTGCAGTGCCCCATCAGTGCCGCCTGTGTCCATCAGTGGCGCCTGTGTCCATCAGTGCCCACCTGTGCCCACCTGTGCCGCCTGTGTCCATCAGTGCCCACCTGTGCCGCCTGTGCCACGACAGTGCTCTGCAGTGCAGCCTCACCAGCCACAAGAATGGCAAAAAAATATTTTACTAGTGAGGAAGCCTACAAGCTTCTAGGTGGTTGAGGTATTAGATGTGTAATTTATGCTCCTAGAACGCCTGAAGTTGCTACTTCAATGTTGGACTTGTGTATGTGGCCAGGCTGTGTAAAAGTCTAACACATGTGGTATCACCGTACTCAGGAGGAGCAGCAGAATGTATTTTGGGGTTTCATTTGTGGAATGTATATGCCGTGTGAGAGAAATAGCCTGGTAAAATGACAATTTGGTGTGAAAAAAAATTAAAATAAAAAAAATCTTTATTTTGCAAAGAATTGTGGGAAAAAATTACAACTTCAAAAAACTAACCGTGCCACGTACTAAATACCTTGGAATGTCTACTTTCCAAAAAGGGGTCATTTGAGGGGTTTTTGTACATTACTGGCTTGTTAGGGTCTCCAGAAATGAGATAGACTGTCAGTACATCAGCTGTGATCAAATTGATACATTTTCAGTGATTGGCACCATAGCTTGTAGACCCTATAACTTTCACGCAGAATAAATAATATCCACTAATTTGGGTTATTTTTACTAAAGACATTTAGCAGTATACATTTTTGGCCAAATTTATGAAGAAAAATTACTTATTTGCAAAAAATTTTAATAGAAATGAAGAAAAATGCTTTTTTTTACAAAATTTTCGGTATTTTTACATTAATAGCACAAAAAATAAAAAACGCAGAGGTGATCAAATACCACCAAAAGAAAGCTCTATTTGTGGGAAAAAAAGGACGAAAATTTCAGATGGGTACAGTGTTGCATGACCGAGTAATTGTCATTCAAATTGTGAGAGCACTGAAAGCTGAAAATTGGTCTGGTTATTAAGGGTGTTTAAGTGCCCAGTGGTCAAGTGGTTAAAAAAATAGCGTTTTTGTTTTTTGCCTATGTAGAAACATCCACGTAGGCATTGCATAAAGTATACCACCCCTATTGTCTGACAGGTAACCCTGTGTTTAAATGAATATGTTTGTCCATTGGGAAGGACAAATTCATGGCCATTGTCAATCAAGGGACAGGCATCACATTCACCACAAGGGAATGTCCCTGTTCTAAGTGGATTCCTGTTAAGTTCTGAATTATTGTAATGACTATGTACCAGGCGATCTCTCAATGATGACACTCTTTTGTAAGTCATTTCTGGGTGTTGTTTATTATATTTATTAAAGCGGTAGTAAACCCGCAAATTTTTTTATTTTTTTTTTAAACCTGCAAAGTAAAAGGCATAATGAGCTAGTATGCACCGCATACTAGCTCATTATGAAATACTTACCTTAGAACGAGGCCCCGACATCTGGCCCGATCCACGCCGAGGGAGCCGACATGCTCCCTCGGCGTCTCTTCCGGGTATCGCGGCTCCGGCGCTGTGAGTGGCTGGAGCCGCGATATCGTCACTCCCGCGCATGCGCGCGGGAGATTTCAGTCCGACCGGACGAGCGCTGCCGGATTTTCACGGCGAGAACCCCCTTGTGTGCATGCGCCGCTGCAGTCAGCGGAGCATACCGAGGGGAATATCTCCTAAACCGTACAGGTTTAGGAGATATTTTTTTTACCTACAGGTAAGCCTTATTATAGGCTTTCCTGTAGGTAAAAGTTAAAAAATTTACCATACAACCACTTTAATAGTAGGGTCTGCAGAAAACAGGGGCCAGAATTTAGTAAGAATTCCTCTAATATGTTTGTGTTGTTTACAGTATGGTGCAATTATTCTTACAGACCTATTTGGATAAATTAAAGAAGTTCTTTTCTGTCTCTTAGCTTTGTTGTATACTTTTTTTTTTAGACAGCTATCACGCAGCTTAGAATAAAGTTCCCAGGCCACTTTGGAGAGGTCCACCTTTTTAGTGCAATTTCTTTGAATATATTGACTGTATGGTATACGTTTCAATATTGGTGCTGGATGCGAACTGGTAGCTTGCAGAAGGGTATTACACAGAGAGGGCTTTCTAAATAGAGAGGAACCCAGAGAGCCATTTTCATTGAAGAATATCTCCAAATCTAAAAGCTGATTCTGGAGAGATTACAGGTCATAGTGAATTTTAAACCATAATCATTATTCACAATAATGGTTATAAAAAGTTCTAATTCCTCTGTCGTACTTGATCAAAATTAAAAGAACATTGTCAATGTAATGATACCAAGAAATGATATGTTTAAATACACTGGATATATCATCACAAACCAAAATCTCCCTTTTTGCACCCCCAGGTACAGGTTATCATACAGTGGGGCACATTTTGTGCCCATCGTAACCTCCTGCACCTGGAGGTAGTGGGAAGATCTAAAAGTGAACACGTTGCATGTCAAAATAAATCTTAGCCCTTGTACACAGATTCCGACAACCAAATCCGTTGGAGTAATTCCGACGGATTAATTCCGGAAGAGGTCCGGAAGTGATGTTGCATACACACGGTCGGACTAAATTGTCGGAAAATCCGATTGTACATAACGTGATGACGTTATTTCGTTACAATGGGATTATGTTCAGGATAGTGGCCAATAGCTTTGGTCTAGGAATTTGATCTGAGCATGCGTGGCACTTTGTCCGTCGGAGTAGGCTACACATGATCGGAGTATGTCCGATAGAAGCATTTTACCGGCAAGTTGGAAAACTTGGTCCGTCGGATATTCCGATGGAAGCAGTCCAATGCAGACCACACACCGTCGGAATATCCGACAAAACGGTCCGATAGGACACATTCCGTCGGAATCTCCGACCGTGTGTACAAGGGCTAAGAAGATCAAGTATAAATTTGTTATAGCTATGAGCTAGGTGCCCTCTTTCCTTTTAGATGATTTTCTGTCACTTTTATTCCTTTTTCATGAGAGATAGTGTTGTATAAACTTTCAGTATCTATGGCAACCAGCCAAGCATTTTGGGGAAGAAAGTCCCTCGGTGATTGTTAGTTTTATCGTATCTTTTGTGTAGGAAGTAAAGGCTATTACATGTTAAGGTAATCATCTAGAAGACTATTGGCATTTTCTGTCAAATATTCACATCCAGATATTATGGGTCTATCAGGTGATTGAGTCAATGATTTGTGTATTTTTGGTAAAGCATAGAATTTGGGGATCTTTGGTTCCTTAATATTAAAAAAAGTTTCAAGTATTTTTGTCTATATTGCCCTGTTGATAGGCTTTCAAAATAATGTTGTAATATTCAGTGCAATAATGGTCTATTACAGTTTTAGTAATCGGTCTGTACCAGTTTCTGTTTTTTAAAATTTGTAAACACATATGTTCATACTGTTTAGTTTCCATAATCACTAGGTTACACCTTCATCAGCAGGTTTTATCACTATTTAAGAGATAGTTTGTAAATAAGTCAGAGCCTTTCTTTGGGAACTAGAAAGAGTCCCTTTCCCTTCCTTCTCCCTTCCCTTTTCCTTCTCCCCTCTTTCTGTCTTCATGCATTGTACGTATTTTTTAATATTTTTGATAAATACATGTAACGCCGGTACTCCTAACGAGTATGCGCTATATGTTTAAATTTAGTTTTTGCCTTAAACTGTAATGAGTTTTGGGACTAATTGTGCTAAATTGTACTTTGGCATCAGTGTGGCTGGGCTGTATAGCAGTTCTGCCAGGTCATGGGGGGATGGGGGGGAACGGGTCGAAGTCAGGGGCTAGATTGGTGGCTATTGCCCCCCCCCCCCTGATTCGTCTGGTTCATCCCTCTCCTCTTCCCCATCTACTCTCGCCTTTTAATCATACAAACACCCCCCGCTATAAATCCAATTCTTAAGTGCGAAAGATCTCCTCCCTTACCCCACTCCCCCCCCCCCCTTTTTTTTTTTACCCGGCTCCCCCCCCTTACTCATTCAACGTATATAACCAATTAAACCAGCTGGACTGGTTACTTAAATGCTTCTACAAAGCATGAGACACGTGCGACACACATAACTCTGGACCGAATCCTAGACGGATGTCTATTCATCATACCTTACCACAAACAATCTAAAGACATATGCAACACCTTCCTCTGAATCAGAAGCTAAATCGAGAATCTGACAGCCTACAACAAATACATATAGTCACAGAATGCAAAAGATTTTACCGCACTGTTCACTCAATTGTTGCCTCTGGTCGTACAGGATAACTCTCCCTCAGGTACACACGAACACATGTTGTATGATCTTTATAGTTGATACTGTTATGGTTACTTTGGAACTTGTATAACATGTTTGCATTTTTAATACAATGTCATTGTGCATATACTGTTATATCCTGAAAATTTGTAAAACTATCTCTACTTATTTCCAATAAAAACTTTAATGGAAAAAAAAAAGAAGTTCTGCCTGGTCATAGGTGGGGTTGTTCACCTGTGGGAGGCTATAGAACACAGTCTGGTTGGACGCATTGGGTACCAATCTCTGTCTCGGAAACAATCAGTGGGAGTTTGTCTCCCTTCGTAATCTGGGAAGGGGTATTTAAGGTGCCAGAGTCACGTGGTTCGGGGTTCCGGTCCAGAAGTTGTTGCTAATATCATGGTCCTGGTCCTCCTGACCAGCCCTCAGGGGCCCTTATGGCCTGGGGTACGGATCCATAAATCTCTGAGCCTCAGAACTGGCTAGTTCGAGGCACAGTAACTGGACGGAGGATTCTAAGATGTTCCAGTGCCGTCTCTGGTTTTGGAGAGGCCCAGCAACTCTACATGCCACCAGGGGAGGACTCTTCGGTAAGAGCCACGCACAAGGCTGGCTGCTCGGTAAGAGCCTGGAAGCTGAGCTGCCATGGACATTGATTGAATCCACAATTCTTTCGGTATTGCCGGACCGCCTGAAAGATTCTGGTACAGTAAGAAAAGTTCCTACTTCTACCCTTCCAGTTGTACCTAGGTTTCCAACCAAGTCTGCATGAGAGACTTTGAAAAGCTAGAATTTGGCTGCTAAACCCAAAACTTAAGGATTTATCCAACAGTTAAAGAGTCCAGTTGCGAGCGGCTGTTCCCTGGATTGTGTACATAGAGAGAGACTTTTACTGAAATCAGCAGTTCCAAGCACCTGAGCTAAACTCTACCCAGATACCTTCTATTCCCAACTTGGAGACTGAGTTTGTTCAACCGATTGCCTCCTGGGGGGACCAGGAAGGAATTTTTTCCTCTGCTTTAGCAAATTGGATCATGCTCTGCTGGGGTTTTTTGCCTTCCTCTGGATCAACTGTGGGTATAGAATTGGGTATATAGACTGGTATGATATTATAATTTTTTTTTTTTTTGTGGTTGAACTGGATGGACTTGTGTCTTTTTTCAACCTAATTATGTAACTATGTAACCGTTTTATGCAAAATAAAAATCCTAACAAGGAATTCAAGTGTTGGTCTCTACAGTTACTGGGTTATCAACCCTGGGAACCCCTAGACAAGAACAACGAGTACGAGCTGGAGGAGGTAATTGGTAAGCCCAGGAAAATTCAGCCTCTCCTTCGGGGGTTAGTGCTACATACAAATCAGTTAAGAATGATAAAACTTGTCTCCTAAACTGTGTAAGTAAAGGAGAAGAGGAGAAAAAGAGAAAATTATACATATATAATATCCCCCCTCCCCCCACCCTGGGCCATTAGCTATTTAATTTGGCTCTTCTTACTCTATAATTTTTTGCCACTAAGAATATTTGAAGTTATATGCCAAAGTCCCAGCCACACAACACCACAGGTAAAATACCTGTAGTCTTCTAATATTTAACGCTCCTATAAAGGTAGGCTTATGTAAGATCTTTTATATCACAATGCATGGGAAAATACAGATACGAGTGTAATTTGCCACCTATCTCTACATACACATATATACATTATTTTCTTTCTTTTTCTCCTTTACTTACACAGTTTAGGCGTTTGCAACCTTTCTTGGTGCATTTATATATTCTTACTCATCAATCTTTTTTTTTTTTTTCACTCATTAATCTTTACCGCACCTTGCGCACTTTGCATGCTATGTGTCATCTCGTTTGCTCCTGAGCGCTGTTTGGTGCCTACTGCATACTATGTTCAAATTGAGAATATTTATTTAGTCATATCATATACAGTCTTATTGGGAATTATGTATTGATTGTCTTTTTCTCTCCATAGAATATACACAAGCTGCCGAAGAAGCAATTTTCACCCTACATGTAGAGCTTAATATATTGTTGTCACACATGTCTACCATGACATGTTTTTGACATCTATGACCATTATTGGAGAGATCTAGTTGCCACTGTAGTTATACTACATCATTTTAATGTTTTTTGTTTTTGTTTTTAATGTATTAAATAATGTAATGTAATGTTTTTTCTATGTATTAATTGTTAATACAAATCTATTGTTTATTTTTCTTATGATTGCTGCATATAAAGTCCATTTTTTTTCATTTACAATATTTGATCAATTGACGTTTAGGACGTGGCACTGTTCCATCCTGTGTTGGTGCCTTGAAAGTTCTTAGGCATAGATACTAAACCGTCACCGCCTGTGTGAAAAGAAAAAAACAATTCTATGTGGGACACCAAAAGACAAGTTGTTCTTGGTTCCTTTGTTAAATAACATTTTTAACTTTAAATTTTTGCACCAATAAAAATGTGGTTTTATATATCAATTTTCTGGTTCTATTGAATTTATGGCACCCTAAAAATCCCCCTAAAAAAAACTTCTCTGTACTTACTTTCTATCCAGGGAATGTTGGTGCCTTTTTGAATTTGTCACTAACCCACATCATCAGCCTTCCCGAATAGTTTTCTTAAAGTTTGTACTTGCTGAAAACACACCATGGTTTCCCTTCAAAAAAAAATACTGCATTGTGTGAAATAATTTCTATATTGTTTCAAATGAAGTGGAGCTCCTTAAATATTCCTCTCTCTCTCTGTTGACTCTTCACATCAATCTATTAGGGACATATTTTTGCAGATTTCTTGTTTCCATGGAGACAACACATCAACAAAAATGTTCTCATTAATGTGGTTCAGCCCAGACCAAAAGACAAAATACCACAATATGCTAATGCCGGCATTCATCGGCTGACTCATTTTCTTTAAAGAGGAATGACCAGTAAAAGTGTTTATCTTTATTCTAATAATGCACCATGTGCAGAACCACAAACATATTGATACATAATTGGTGAAACTGACACATAAAGACCAGGTTAGACCCGGGAAAATGACATTTCAAAGCTGCGTATTCTGTTCTCTAGATAACAGTTATACAAACGCTATCACTCACACTGTGTTCATCTCACTCCATTTCTAATTCTCTATTCTCTCTTTCTCCAACCCTATCGCTCTCAAACATTCTACTCATGGTTCGATTCTCTCCTTGTCTCCCCCTCTCTTTCCATCTCCAGTTTCCCTATTTCGTCTTATCTGACATTTTCTTATCTCTTTACTCACCCTCACTCTTTTATAATTCCCACTCCACACTTTTGACTCCCTCTCTTTACCACTTTTACTTTCTCTTGTCCCTTCTTTGTCATTCCTTTCTTTTTCTCCACTGTCTGTCTCTTGCATTCTCTCTTTCTCCACCCTCTCTGTCTCTCCTCCCTTCCCTTCTCTTTCTCCACTCTCTCTGTCTCTCCTCCCTTCCCTTTTCTTTCTCCACTCTCTCTGTCTCTCTCCCCCCTTACTTTTTGTTTCTCCACTCTCTGTCTCTTGCATTCTCTCTTTCTCCCCTCTCGCCTCTCTTCTCCCTTCCATTCTCTTTCTCCAATCTCTGTCTCTCCTCCCTTCCCATCTCTTTCTCTACTCTCTCTGTTTCTCCTCTCTTCCCTTCTCTTTCTCGATTCTCTCACAGATTCTCCTCCCTTCCCTTCTATTT
>NW_027507764.1:569767552-569860052 GCF_037356315.1 Lithobates pipiens
AACTGGAATAGCTCCAGAAGTTATCCAAACAAAACTCACAACAATCTGAACCTTGCTTATTGTTTTCAGAGTAATGGAATATTGAGTAAGGGAGAGGGAAGAAAAACAAATATCAGATTGAAAAAAAAAAAATGTTTAACAAGACACATACATTTCAATATGATCAATTGTGATGGAGATGTATCAGCAGAAGTAGTACGGTATTCATTTTAACCACCGGTAAATCTATTTCTGCTCAGAAGTCCTCTCAGTTTCTGTGTAATTCCCTTATATTTGTCAAATAGTTGTTACACTATTCTAGACACAGAACAGAGAAGTATCTTGTAGGGAGGACATCTTTACACAAACATTACCATAATGCATATTTGGTTTTTAGTTAAGAATAGGGACAACAGTTTACGTAGAAAAGAGTGACTCCAAAAATGTGATTTTGGTAAAAAATCTACAAGTTTATGAAGCCTGAGGATTTTTTTTTGAGCTCTGCCCAAATACTTCCCAAACTGTGATCAGATCTCCATCATCATAATCATCAACATCATAAATAATAATAATAATAATAATAATATTAAAAAGCAACTTTACTTAACTAACCTGGCCATCTTCAGTGAACAATGGATTGCTCAGTAATACTATGATAAATTGTAGACATGTGCAATTTGCTTCAGTCCGAATATAAATTCAGGTACATTTTTGGTTATTCAAAGATTCGGATGTATCCAAATCTTCAAATTAAATAATAACAAACTTTGTTGAAATTCATTTTATTTTGTATATTCGCTTTCTAATGAATTCCACATTTTTGTAACGTTTCGAATTACATTTCACTGTTAGCTTCTTAAACAAGAAAACAAAGCAAAAAGCACACAGAGCCCTCCAGGGTATTTGGTGGATATTTTGGAGGAGTCTGTGTGCTGTTTTTTTCTTTATTAACTACCTCCTGCCCGCCGTTTAGTAAAATGATGTGGGGCAGCATCCCCTCTCATTCTGGGGCAACGTCATATGACGTCACCACTCTTGCATGCCCGCACGACCCCGATCTCGGTAAAGAGCCGATGATGCGGCTTTTTATCCAATGTGATTGGCTGTGCCCAATCACATGATAACAAGGAAGTGCTTTTATTGGCTCTCTTAGCCTCACACTGACAGAGTGTGATGAGAGGAGAGCCGATCAGTGGCATCTCCTCGCAGGGGAGATTGTACAGGTAATCAGGGCACTGATCATCAGTGCAGCCCCAGCAGTGCCCATCAGTGACACCAATCAGTGCCCATCAGCAATTCCTGTCAGTGCTGCCTTTCAGTGCCCATCAGTGCCTGCTCATCAGTGCCACCCATCAGTATTCATCAGTGTTGCTTATCCGAGCCGCCTATCAGTGCTGCATATCAGTGCTCATCATCCTCAGTGCTGCCTATCAGTGCTCATCAGTGCTGTATATCAGTGCCACCTATCAGTGCCCATCGGTGGGGCATATTAGTGTCTCCTCATCAGTGCCACCTAATCAGTGCCCATCAGTGCTGCCTCATTAGTGCAGCCTATCAGTGCCCATCAGTGCCACCTCATCAGTGCAGCCTATCAGTGCCCATCAGTGCCACCTCATCAGTGCAGCCTATCAGTGCCCATCAGTGCAACCTCATCAGCACACATCAGTGAAGGAGAAAAATTACTTATTTACACAATTTACTGCTAGAAACTAAGAAAAATCTTTTTTTTTTAACATTTTCGGTCTAGTTTTTGTTTTTTTTCCAAAAAATAAAAAAAACCCAGCTGTGATTAAATATTACAAAAAGAAAGCTCTATTTGTGGGGGAAAAAATGATCAAAAATGTAATTGAGTACAGCTGGGGAAATCCTGGCCATGTAAGGCAATGTGCCATGACATCAATGGTTCCTAGGGATGTGGCGGGTGCGAACAACCAATGTTTCCTTAGGAACCAGTGAAGCTGTCATGTATAGAAACAGTAGAAATATTGCTTTATTACATGATGCTCAGCCAGTGCCGGGACAAGGTCACCTAGAGCCCAGGGCAAACATGCCAAATTGCACCCACCCCATCATGTATGAGCATTATGTGTCAGCAACCCCCCCCCCCCCAAAAAAAAAAAAAATTGAATGCTAATATGCATGCTCACCCCCAACCACCCAGCTTAAATCCTCTCTCTCCCCATATGCCCCCAGCACAAATCCCCCTCCCCAAAATAAATAAATATATATTCCCCCTCCTAGCACAAATCCTGTCCCCCTCAACCTTTCCCTACAAGCACAATCCTCTTCCCCTCCCAAACTCTAATCCCCTCTTCCAACACAAATTCCCCTCCGCAATGCCCTATCCTAGCAAAAATCCCCCCCACAAATTTCCCCTCCTAAAACAAATTCAAATTCCCTCCAATCACTCCTACTAGCACAACACACCCCTCAAAAAAAAAAAAAAACTAGCATATTACTTTTATAGCCAACCCTCCCCCAATCCCCCCTCTTAGCACAAATCCTCTTCCCCATCCCCCCCAACACAAATCCCCCCAAATTAGCATTTCTAGCACACCTCCCAAAACAATTCTTAACCCCTGCCACCCCACCAAATCCCCCGACCCAACACAAATCCCCTCCCCCCAATCTCCTTGTGGTGACCCCCCCCCCCACCCCACATAATACCACAGTGCCCAGGGCAGCCGCCTCTCCGGCCCACCCCTTGTCCCAGCCCTGTGCTCAGCTCTCACCAAACAGGGGGCTGGACGAGTAAAAGTTTGGGTGTTCCTCCGAAAGCTTGATCAGCATAAGTTTGGTCTAGGACCAAACCATTGGCTCATCCCTACCTGAGATACATGATGTGGGATCATGAGAAAAAGTGAATGACACTTAAAAATGTAAAAATAGCATCAAAATTGCTTTAAAAAAAAAAATTTCTGTAAGAGAAAGAAAAATTCAACCAAAACAAAAGGGTCAAGCCATCCAAAAGTAATATTTTAGCTATCTGTGGTATCTGCTTGGCTGGGTAAGTCCCTGGCTTCTTATGTGTCTAATATATTTCAACAATGAGATCTTCCTGTCTTTATTTATGACTCTCCAATCTTACCAAAAGAGTGCCTGAGAGACAGAGGACATTTTTCAGAAGATTTGGTTTTCCAGCATCAACCCAAAACATCAACATCAATTCGTTCTAGGTGGATAGACAATGATTATTATTTGAGTAATATTTCCATTGCATACCGGCTATCAATAACTAGCACGTTTTTGACAAGTATGTATATTTGGATTTCTGTGGGGACATTTTGGACCCACCTGCTTCTTTACAACGTGCTTCTAGGTGAAAGCAAGAATTATAGGGTAGGTAAGTATAATTTGTATAATAGGTATAATTATGAGTGTCTCTATAATTGAGGGTGAAGAAACCCTTTAAAGAATGCAGGTGTGAGATCCATGGATACTTTGAAACACCAGCATTGCCATCTTACTGTGGCTTTTGTACAACATGTCAAAAAAGCTCTATTTATACAGCACTGCTCATTAAATTAATTAATTGGCATTGTGATGCTGCCAATCAGAGCGCTGTGGCATGGAAACATGGATTAAATGCTGATGACAACTTGTCTGGGTTACACTGTGATGTGAAATTATTCATTGTTGAAAAAGAGGCCAAAAAGTTGCCTAATAGAGAACTCTAAGCTTAGATAGTAGATAAAGGCGAATGTAAACAGATTCATTTACATACAAGAATTAAAGCCTAAAGCTAGGAATTTCTTTTTTTTTTTTTAAAAGGAGCTCAGCCAGTGTCTTAAAAAAAATGCAGCTATGTACTGTATACTTGAAATGTATTTCCTTAATTGGACTATTGTCCATAACACATCATGTATGGATCGTACATGACACTTAAGCCCCGTACATTTTCCGACGGGAAATGTTCGATGTCAGGCTGTTGGCAGAAAATACAACCGTGTGTACGCTCCATCGGACAATTGTTGTCGGACTTTCCGCCAACAAATTTTGGCTAGCATGTCTTCAAATTTTCTGCCAACAAATGTGTGTTATCAGATTTCCCAATGTGTTGTACACAAGTCCGTCGGACAAAAGTCCAAAGTACAGTACAAACACGCATGCTTGGAAACAAGGATGAACCGGAAGCGGTCAGTCTTGTAAACTAGCGTTCGTAATGGAGAATTAACATTCATGACATGGCAAATTATGAAATCTGGAAATGCAGCGCACAATTCTCTTCTTCTTTTAATGGGATAAAAATGAAGCTGCTTTGCTGGTGATACTGATGGAGTTATTGCAAACTCATTTTCAAAGGCTTTTTTTTTCTAGTGATATCAAGAATAATATTATTATGCTTTTTTTTTATTATTTGTGTAAGTTACCACAACACCATTATCCCGTAGTTTGTAAAATCAAAGATACAACTATGTCGGTGTCCCTTGTCAATTTTACATTGTATTTTTTTTAAATGTAACTGCCTACTGCCAAACTGTAATTTTAAGTAAAACACATAGCCAAGTATTATTCTCCACATATTACAGATTACATTGCTGTGTGTAATAATTTCACATCCCCTTTGTCCCTAGTGGTCTGCCCAGTGTCCTGCATGCAGTTTTATATAATAAAAACTGTTCTTTATGCCTGGAAACTGGAGATTGCCCATAGCAACCAAAACTGTCACTGTACATCAAAAATGATTTTAGACCAGCTAGAAAACAGCGATAATAAATTAGAATCACTCGCAGAATTGAGTGATAGCGATTTGTGGGGAGATCCGTCATCAAATACTGAAAAGTAATGAGAGTGACAATTCTGCAACTGAGCAAATTTCAGTGTTTTTGATTTGATTACATTATTGAATAATTTTTATTATTGTTATATTATTATTTGGTACAATTATTTATAATTATTTATTATATTATAATTTATGATTTAATTTTTCAAACTTTATCATACCCGGGATGTCTGCTAGACTCTGGTTTGGACAGATTTAAGAGAGTTATTCCTAAGAATTGCAGGACTACAATATAAAACGCCAAATTTTCATGCAAAATAATGGTACCGCTTTTAGCACCTAAAATCCGAAATAATCGTACCGCCAGGGAGGTTAAAAAAAGGAAACACATAAAATTAGACATGATATCTGCCAATAGAACTTAACCAAAAAGTGCATTCTATGCATCCAAAAATATAGAAAATATACCAAATCAAATCATTACTCAACCAAACAAATATGTAAAAGCAATAACTCCAAGGCCAATAATAAATAATACGTTATCTCCTCTGATTCTGCAACATGTCTGGTTGACGAGCGGGCGTTCAGAAACAAACTGAAAAGCACGAAATGAAAAGTGCGAAATGAAAAGCGCAAAATAAAAAAATGTGAATCAACTCTCACCAAACATCTACTAACACGAAATTAGCAGAAGGAGCCCAAAGGGTGGCGCTAAAGAGATGAAAAACCACGTAGTAGGTCTAGTACGTCACTATATTCGTAATTGTGTGGCCGTGTGTATGCAAGACAAATTTAGGGCAAAGCCCTTCAGACAAAATCCACGGTTTTGTTGGTCAACAATCCAATCGTGTGTACGAGGCTTTAGGGGTTGATTTACTAAAACCAGAGAGTGTAAAATCTGGTGCAGCTGTGCATGGGAGCCAATCAGCTAACAAGTTTTTTTTTTTTTTGTCAAAGCTTAACCTCCCTGGCGGTATGATTAGTTCTGGTTTTAGGTGCTTAAAGCGGTACAATTATTTTGCATGGAAATTTGGCATTTTATATTGTAGTTCCGTAATTCGTAGGAATAACTCTCTTAAATCTAGCAGACATCCCGGGTATGATAAAGTTTATAATATAATAAATAATAATAAAAATTATTCAATAATGTAATCAAATCCAAAAACAATGAAATTTGCTCATTTGCAGAATTGTCGCTGTCATTAGATTTAGTGTTTGATGAAGAATTTCCCCACAAATCGCTATCGCTCAGTTCTGCAAGTGATTATAATTTATTATCGCTGTTTTCTAGTTGGTCTAAAATCACTTTTGACATAAAGGGACAGTTTTTGGTTGCTATGGACAATCTCCAAATTCCAGGCAAAAAAAAACAGTATTTATAATATAAAAGTGCATGCAGGGCACTGCAGAGACCACTAGGGACAAAGGGGGTGTGTCATTTTTTTATACAGTACTGTAATCTGTAAGATTACAGTACTGTGTGTGTTTTTACTTTTTTGAATCGTGCGCCGTAACGTTCAGGGAACGGAGCTCAGCGGCACTCGGGCACTGTGTGAATCGAGCGGAGGACAGCTCAATCACACAGCGTGGAGGACATCGCTGGATCCAGGGGACAAGGTAAGTAACATCTCCCTGTATCCAGCGATGCGATCCCGAGTCGGGCTCGGGGTTACTGCTTATGATAGTAAAATCCCAACCCGAGCCAGAATCGGGATCACCAACAGGGAGGTTAATGCTTGAACACGCTGAATGCACAGCTGCACCAGACTTTGCACTCTCCAGTTTTAGTAAATCAACACCATACTGTTGTTCTGGATTTATTTTGAAAATCAGTAGAAGTCAGTCATCAAATAAAAGGTGTCTTTGGCTTCAATGCTCACCTCCTTGCTGGTGCTATCACTTGCAGTACTTTTCTCTACCACAATAGGTCCTTAATCTTCCATGTGCACAATGCATTGTGACTTTAATTTGAGGCTGGCAAATTTGTTATTTATGGGTACTGTTTTCAGTGTTTTATGGGTCACAGTTGTGTGATAAGTCTTTGATCTCAGCGTATTAAACATTAATACAATTGTATAGATTTTACAATTATGCAACTTTGTGCCCTGGGAAAGAATTTTGACTATATCCCTCAATATCTATTGGTATGTTCACAGCTAGTGAAGGACCATGTTTTGCCATAAGGACATTTCTAGGATAGTTTAATGGAGCATCTGTAACCTTCTGAAGCCATTTAAAGCCTATTGCACCCTTAAAAAACCACCACAAATTTTAAAGCACAAGTTCGCTTTAGAATAAAAATCTTCAGTTCCCCTTAATTTATTTAGCTAAGTAACAAAAAAAACTCAGAGGTGTCTAATTAACAACTTCCAATGACGGTAGTAGCCTCATGCAGTGTTTAAAATTTTAATGTAGATCTGCAGTCAATTTGCACAGATTTCTTGTAATGTTGAAGTTAAGCTCTATTCAAATATTTGTGGATTTACTGTACAGGCACATTGAGATATTGAGGCTACTGCCGGTATGCAAAGGCACTTTTTGGAGCCTGCATTTTATGCCCAACAGTTTGGTGTTGGTGAGCTGCTTTAATCAATCTCAGTATGAAAAGTTTATGGGGCTGTGATAGATGCTGCAACCCAGGGTGTATATACCCATGGGGTTTTTACTGGGTCTTCAACTGTGTGCCCCAGGTTTTTTTTATAGAGTGCCACAGGCTTAGTGGAAAGATCGGAACTCTTCTTCAAAGAGGTTATAAAGTGGGCTATCTGAGCATAGCGAAAGCTTTCCGTGTTTGGCAGGTCATGTTTTTCTTTCAAAAGGTGCATGGACAAAGCCCCTCAGTGGCCATAAGAATCCCTTAATTATTAGTCCACCATAGGAAGTTTTGGGTGACAAGGCCAGGGGTGACATTGGAGATGTTAAGTAGAGGGGCCATGGGAGTATGACAGATTTGAAATTGTTTGTAGTAGCCAATCTGTCCCATAGGCCATGAGAGAAAGGAAGAGTGGAGCAAAGGATAGTAGGACCGTCCTTGACTTGTAGCCACATCAACTGGCTGACCTATCAATAGGTAGAATGGAGGATTCCAACTGCATCCATAATATGTTTGAGAATTAAATCTAATCAGTGGAGATAATTGGGCACCTTGGAAATAATTTGTCAAATCTGGCATCCCAAGGCCACCTCACAGCCTAGAATAGTAAAGCATATGTTTATTCATCCTAAGCCTCTGTTCTCCCCATATGCAATTCAACATTTTCTGCTGAAATTTCTTGAGATCTGATATATTTATGGCCATTGGTAATGTTCCTAATAGGTACAGAATCCGTGGTATAAAATTTATTTTAAGGGAGTTTATTCTGCAGATCCAGGACAGGAATTCCTAGCCCACCTGTTTAATTCAAAGCTTTTTTGACCTTCAGCCATTTGCCTTCAAGTGTGGAGATGTGAACCACCACCACCATAGAGAATAACCATTTTTTTCTCCCTGAGTGTTTTGGAGCTTCGAGCTACAAAATGCTAAGGTATGAATGGGCTTTAAGTGTTCTGTCTTTTAGTGAATGCCACAGCTCTCCTACTGGGAGCCAAGGGACTTTTACTATGTGACACAACTTCTATGGCATTCTCTAGTGCTTCTACTGAGCAAACTAGATCTGTTTCCTGATCTTTTACCGAGTACTCCTAGAGTTCTACTGAGTGTACCCGTGTTCAAGTGAGTACTCCAGGTCTTTTACTGAGTTCATCTTGTGTTGAGTACCTCTGGTCTTTCAGTGAGGACCTGAGCCTTTTCATCTTTTACTGAGTGCTCTGGGTCTTAAACTGTGTGTTAAGGGTCTTTTACTGAGATTTCCTGGTCTTGTACTGAATACCTCAAGACTTTTACTGAGTAGCACTAGTCTTCTAGTCTAAGTTCTTGGTTTCCCCAAGTCTTCTACAGAGTACACAAGGTCTTTCACTCAGTACTTTGGGTTTAACTGAGTGTCCCAGGTTTTTTACTAAGTTTCCCTGATCTTTTACTGAATACCTCTGGTCTTTTATTGAATAACCCGGTTCTATTACTGAGTAACACAAGTGTTCTATTGAACACCCCAGTCTATTACTGAGTACTTCACATCTTCTGTAGAGTTCCTTATGTCACTGTCAACATTAAATAATAACTGTTACCATCATTTCAAGCATAAAATACACACTTTTTTGCTGAACTTAGATGAAGCGGGCTTTTTGTGTCTTGTAACTTCGTTTTTACTCCCCCACAAAAGCTGCATTTTCCCCTCATGATTCTTTAGAATAATCTAAGGTGGATCATTTCCTGAATTAAATGTGACATTTTGTTGTAATCGATTACATGTTTTCTATGTTTACCTGAACATAACAATGTATATTTCCCTTTTTCTTGATAGATTAATGCTTATTGATTAATAATGAAATTACATTCTACGCTCAATGCGCTTTTGGAACATCATGCAATTATTTACTTTTAAATCAATTTATTATTATTTCTTTTTTAAGCAATAATCATACATTGGATTTCCAATTTCAGTTATATCACCATATTTATGAAATTATAGTTATAACTGATTAAAGCTAATTCATTTTTATTCTGGAAAAAAAATAGATTAAATTAATCCTAAACTAACATCTATTCTGAAGAGGAATTTGTTTTCTTAATACCAGTGAAATGCATTATCACGCATAAGTTTACTTCTATATGGTTTGATTATTGATAAATAATATAATGTTTGGTAGAAGTAAGTAATTACATTTCAATATACTTTTGGGTGTCCTTTTGAATGCCCAAGTTCTCTGCACTGGCCTGTAAGCAAGACACTAGAACATTTGTGAATCTGTTCTAAGGGGGTGTAGTGCAATTGGGGAAAAGGAATCAAGAAACTGAGGACAGCTAAGACAAATGAGAAGGAACATGGGGGGGGGGGAATTCTCACCTGCTATTTATTAGGTTATACTAAAGGTAGATTAAAGGTATTGTGTGGTTTCAAATGTTTTTGTAGATATTAGTGTAGTTATATCCTCTGTGTTTTTTGGCATACCTTGTAGTGATGGGCTCACATGTTGTGGTTGCAATTTGTACTGTCATGGCTGATTGATTCTCCTATGTCCATGTGTTCATTCACCTAGTTTGCCCCTATTTACTAAAGGAAAAGGCAACCTATTGCATCTGGCTAGTCCATTCCTAGCCATTGCCTCTATGCTGCATCACAAATGTGGGAGTGCTAATCTCTTGTAGTTTCTTCACAATCACTGTCGGTTCTTAAACAAAGGCAGTTCTGATGCCAGAATGTGAGCATATAAGACAATAAATTACACCACAAACCTGCAGGATCATTGTACATCTTACGCAGGTGAGAAAAACAGGGTGCAGGTAAGGAGGTTTTTAATGCTTTGTTTCTTGTGTTTCAAAAGAGTAAAATATACCTGTTGATCTTGCCATACATTTTGTGAGCTGATTCTCTACCTTTGCTGTACTCTTTTCAGTTCTCAGTTCTTTTTGTGAACTACAAAACACATCTTCCCTTTGTTATGGCGAAGAGAAAAGAAGTAGGGAATCAGTAGTCCTCTGCTAAGGTGACAATGCTGCTCCTAGATATAGAAAGGTAAGGGAGCTTTATTACCTTAGAACAGGGGTTTCCAAATGTTCTAATCTATGGGCCAGTTTACTATCCTTCAAACGTTAGGGGCCAGACTGTGGGCAGTAGGAGAAGAAAATGTCCTGACGTCAGTGGGATTAACCAGTGCACCATCATTGGTATTAAGGGGTGTAATAGTGTACCATCATTGATATCAATGGAAGGAATACTGCCTCATAATTGGCATTGGTGGGAGGAATCGTTTCCCATTGTTGATGTCAGTGGGAGGAATAATGCCCCATCATTGGTGTCAGTGGAAGTAATAGTACCCCCATCATGGTAGAAATTGGAGTAAATTGTCCCATTGTTGGTATAGTGCCCCATCATTGGTACCAGATGGAGGAATAGTGTGCCATAGTTGGTGTCAGTGAAAGGACTAGTGCCCCATTGTTGGAGTCAGTGGCAGAAACTATGCCCCACTGTCACTAGCAATGGGGGGAATAATGCCTCGAAAAAAGTAAGCAAATCGACGCAGTTTGGAGAACGTTGTCCTAAAACAGGGATCTCCAAAAATTTTAAGCAAAGGGTCAGTTTACAGTCCTTCAGGCTTTAGATGAGCCAGACTGTGGTCAGCAGAAAATGTGTCAACATCACTGGGAGTAAACACGGCCCCATCATTGGTTTTTCACCAGGAGGAATAGTGTCCCATTCTAAGTTTTAGCAAGAGGAACAGTGCCCCATGGTTGGTATCAATGGGACAAATAGTGTGCTATCATTTATCTTAGCAAGAGAAATAGTGCCCCATCGCTGGTGTCAGTGGGATGAAGGGTGCCCTATTATTAGTTTCAGTGGGAGGAATGGTGCCTCATCACTGGTGTCAGTTGAAGGAATAGTGTCCCAAGGGCTGACTAGAGGAAAGCAAAGGGCCGCATCTGTCCCCCAGGCCACAGTTTGGAGACCACTTCTCTAAAACATGAAGTGTGCTACTGACAGGATCACCTTGCAGAAATTAAGTTAAAAAACAACTTAAAAAAGAAAATTAAGCTAAGCTGAAAGCTATTGTTGTACATTTTTGTTATTGGGTTTTGATACTTTTTCATAGTTCGTGGGGCCCTGGGCAGTTTTCAATTCATGGTTCCTGAGCCAGGTAAATTGGATCATGCACAAGGGTCAGTGTACACAGACATTTGGTGTTTGCTTCTGACATATATTTGTAAAGCTTTTCGGAAAGGCATGGAATACAGTGTGTACATCTTGAACTTTATTGTATGCAGCGGTGTCCTCCACAGACCACATGTGCAATGGTAACAGATCATATCAAAACAAAGCTTTCAGGTACAGGTAATACTGTACATGATCATATGCATTCCTTAAAGGAAACCTTTCCCGAGCAATGCCATGGCTGCCATTTCTTACCTGCTTCCAAAAAAAGTCTAAGCTCTCTTGTATAGTTGAGTCTTTTGGGACTCTCCCAAGTGATTGTAGGCTTGCTATAAATCAGGTAACATCTTGTTTATAGCAAGCCTACAATCACTTGGTAGGGTCCTAAAAGACTCAGTTGGATCAGTTGTCATGCTTGAGGTTTTCCACTAATCTATTGAAGCCTTAAAGCTGGCATGCTCTTGTTTTTAAACTTAACATTTGTGCGAATATTAGTACAAACATGCATACAAAACTTCTCAGTACATTTGATGACTTGAAGAATAGCCCTCAAATGTACTTAAACATTTTATTTGCTTTAAACCTTTAGATTTTAAATAAAGGTAATTTCCCGAACGATTATATCAATCCAGAACTTAATATTCCTGATATGGATATGTGCCTGCTGTACAATGTACTTGTATGAAAAAGTCTCCTGTTCTCTTTGCATTGCTTCCTTTGTGCGAAATCCCTGGTGATCCTGCCAGTCTCTCTGCTTTCCTATTTTAATCTGGATAAAAAAGAAGGCGCCTCTAAGTGTAACAGCATTAATATTTTTAATTTGCAAAGGGAAACCACATGATCAGAAACCAGGAGAGATGGATATATTGGAGTATACCAGCATGGGATGCTGGAATCATAGATGACGTCACCGGAAGTGCGCCCAAAGCCAGCGTGAACCGCACAGGCCAGATGTGACATCTATTAGGCGTGACGCATTTCAGAGCATCTGATAGGCTCCTTCTTCATGGCGATGATCGGCATGAAGAAGGAGCCTATCAGATTCTTTGAAACGTGTCCCGCCTAATAGACATCACTTCCGGCCCCTGCAGTTCACACTGGCTTAGGGCGCAATTCCCGTGACATCATCTACGAGTCCAGCGTTCAATGCTAATATACCCCTGGTCAGATATAGCTATCCAGAAGCACCCTTCTTTCTCTTATCCTTGTTCCTATTTTAATCTGAAATCTCTAGGCTTGAGAGCATATTACACAGAGCGCCAACAAACCTCATCGTCTTGGGTGCTCTGCCAGAACTCCTGGCCCCTCCTCTCTGTCCAGTGCCCCCATGGGAAACTGCTTTCCATGGGGGCACTCATGCATGCTCACTCCCGAGCCTTGCTGCTGTATGCATTGACACAGACAGTGGGACTCGGCCCTGCCCTCTGCTCCCTAGCCACTGGCTTTGATTGGCAGCACTGGCAGCCAATGGCTTCTGGTGCACCAGAGAAGCCAGCAAGACCCAGAAGTGAGGGAAGGGAAAATCTGCAGACGTGAACAGAACTGCGTCGAATGAGGGCTCAGGTAAGTAAAAGTGGGGGGAGGGGGAATGAGGGGGATGTTGATGCCTAAACATTTTTTACCTTAGTGCAAGGAATGCAGTAATGCAGCTCAGCTACATTTGAGCCCTCTAACAGAATGCCATGTATTCTTTAGAATTCAGAAGACTATTGAGTCCCTGCTGGAAGACAGAAGTAGGAGATAGTTATACAGGTTGGAACAGGGAGTTAGAGAGGATAAGAGATGCTCTGGAGAGGTTATGGACATAAGCATGGGAAAAGTTGGATTCACTTTAAGTGACTTCTTTGATACCAGGATCCATCATGCAGTTCTTCCAGATTCAACCACTGAAAGGATATGTCAAACGTGTAATGCCATCTTCATACCCTCTTCCCCATAAAAAGTGGTATAAAAGCCAATCAATTAAAAAAAAAAAAAATTGTTAGTTAATTTTCTCATGAAAAGCACAAATTCCTGGCATTGCTAGCTTTTGTTGAGCCACGTATTGCAAGCCAAAAAAAGAAATCTTAGACAGTGATATAAAATGAAGTTTTGTGGTAGGTTATTGAGCAGAAATTACACAAGCCTCTCTAGGGCAGCTTTATTTGACTACTCTAAATATGTCCCTTGGCTGTCAGCAAAGCAGAGTGTACAAAAGCTTCAGAAATACTGCACTAAGGGACCCATTTGTTCTCTGGTTAACAATGCTAATCTGGAAATTGTGCCACTGTAGCAGTGAGATTTAGGAAGTGCTCATTAATTACTAAACAGGAAAGACTGAGAATAATCCCCTGCTACCAAAGTTAGCTTTATTACGTTATTTACATGTGCAGATTGGAAGAGCAGGCCAAAATGTGCAAATATCTACATAGCCTTTAATTACGCCTTTCTAAGTCTAATCTAAGTTTTCAGATACAGTAAAACCTTGGCTTGACAGTAACTTGGTCTGAGAGTGTTTTGCAAGACAAGCAAAATATTTTTTTATAAATTTTGATTTGATAAACGAGCGGTGTCTTGATATACAAGTAGCGTTACGTCACAACTGCATATAAAAAAGATGGCAACCTCCACAAGGGGATTAGAAGCCAAATCCAGCAGGAGCTACAGAGTATAAAAGAGAAGAGAGACGCCTCCAAGTGTAGCAATGTACATTTAATGAAGGGACAACATTTAGCAGCTCACATGGTTGATGATTAAAAGAGGCACAAGTATGCAGGCATCCGGGGTAAAGCTGTCCACATAGACTGTCCTCTGCACCACCACTGACATCGTCCCCTCCACGCTGTGCTACACAAGCACTTCAAGACTCGCTTTCAGATCGTTCTACTACAGGGTAGTCTTCCCAATCACGATTGATGACTGACAGCGGTAAGAGTCGGCAGTGCGGAGGATGGTCTATGTGGACAGCTTTACCCCAGATGCCTGCATACTTTGTTTGTTTGAGTGTTGGCAGCTTTTTTATATTTTTACATATTGTTTTTTTGTTTTTAGCACAGTTCTTTTTCACATTCACAAAAATCTAAGTATGCAGGCATCCGGGGTAAAGCTGTCCACATAGATCATCTTCCGCACTGCCGGATCTCACCGCTGTCAGTCATCAATCGTGACTGGGAAGACTACCCTGCAGTAGAGCGATCTGAAAGCGAGTCTTGAAGTGCTTGTGTAGCGCAGCGTGGAGGGGACGATGTCAATGGTGGTGCAGAGGACAGTCTATGTGGACAGCTTTACCCCAGATACCTGCATACTTAGATTTTTGTTTCAAATAGTTTTATTGAGAAGCCAAATAATTCACACTAGAATAAGCAGAACAATTTACAATGATAGCAGTATCAAAGAGTAACCAGATAGGCTGCATCTTAAGTTTGCAGAAGTAGTTACATTAGAAGAATCTAAAACAGGCCCTTGGACCATTTATACATAAAGTATAGCAGATATACGGTATCCCAGGAGGGGACCGGGTAAAAGCAAACTTACGAACTCAGAAGAAGAAGAGTCATTTAACAAACATCGTTGAAATAACAACTATTACCAGAGGTGACTGTAGATAGAAGAGTTCCGCGAGATAAGTTTTACGTAAAGAAGAAAGAAAGTGAGGGAAAAAGAATTAGAAAAAAGGGAGAGGGAGGAATGGGAGGAAAGAAAGAAAAATAGGGACACAATAAGGGAAAGAGGAAATACCAGAGAATAGGGTAGAAGAGGTAAGAAAGAATGGGAATGGTCGGAAGGCCCACGTGAACCACGGACAGTATTTTTGCACCCATTCAGGGCTAAGGAGCCATGAGACGAGTATCGAAATCTTTTGGTAGGTAATGGTCCACCCAAGGTTGCCATATTTTATTAAATAATGGGATCCTATCTAGGATGACTGCCTCTATCTTATCATGAATCATAGCCTGCGTGACTATGTTTTGTTTCAGTTATATTCAGGGAAGGTGTCCTCCAGGCTTTCACAATCGTTTGTTTAGCAGCAGCCGTTACTTGAAGAAAGAGTCGGTTTTGGGCTTTAGTAAAGCATACTTAGATTTTTGTGAATGTGAAAAAGAACTGTGCTAAAAAACAAAAAACAATGTGTAAAAATAGAAAAACACTCAAACAAAGACCAAAATGTAGCAAAATAGCGTAGCGCTAATTCATCTAGAACAAATATTGATATGCTCAAACTGTGATAATAAAATCAAAAAGTGACACCCATGAAGGTGAAAACTCAAATATTCCAGAAAATGTGTAAATATGCATATAAAGTCTTTATAAGGTATCACCCATACACAGAAATATGATCAACAGTCCCACAGATCAGATACTCCAATCGGGTGATAAATACCCCAATAGACAAGATGGTATAATCACACTAGATCTTGAGTGGATCTCAAAGGGATGGAAATCATATAAAACAAAAGGACCCACTCTTACCAGATGTGTTGGATGCAAATACCATATGACAATGTATCATACGAATGTGAAAAAAGCAATTGAACCTCAACTGCGCAAATTCCGTGTGAAAAAAGAGAAAAAAACAAAAAACAAAAAGCTGCTCCCTATAAAAGTGAAAAAAACACACACCTTAATAGATAATAACAGTAGTTTAGGGGCGCTCAAGAATAATCTAAATGTGAAATATTGATCAAAACCATATCAATACCAAAATAACATTGATACAAAATATTAGAACCGAGATCTAATCACCATAAAAAAAAAATATATTGAAAAAACATACAATAAGGGCTAGTGAATGTGAAAAACAGTGCAGCGCTTGATATGTATAGATGTAACATGTGACTGAATACAATAAAGCAATAGATCAGGAAAAAGTTCAAAACTAGTGTTTCCAAAAAATTGAACATCAATGGTAAAAAATATAGATGTGCATACTGTGCAATGAACAAAAAAAAATAATAAATTGCAATTGGTTATTAAACCAAAAAAACAAAATTTTAAAAAGCAAATAGTTGTTTAAACTACAGCTTATTGCTATGAGGCACAAGCTTGTAATTAAGTGAAAAAAATAAACAACAAGAATAAAAAACAAATCAAAACAAGTCCCATGCCTTGGATGAGTGAAGTGATTTATAAGGTCCCATATATGTGAAGATAAAAGTTCATTAAGTGAAGCGTAAGTGAATAAAACGTTAAAGTTGGTCCCAGGTATCACTGGTGTAGGTGCTTGACCACGTAAATTCTTTCACTGTACAACTTAAGTAAGTAGTAAAGGCTTACCAGAGCAACCATTAGTGTGCGCAGATACGAACTCCCAAGCGATTAGGATCGGACAAGATCGTTCCTCCGACGCTCCTCGTATGAATGGATGATTCGAATCACCTTTGGGGGCGGGAAGGTGAAACCTGACCCACACCTTCGGATGTTCCTTGAACGTCTTCCGTTCCGGTCAGTTCGAAAATTTCAAGTTGGCGTGTCACCGAATGGATGAAAAAGGAAAAAACGCCAAATCGTGTGATAAAGTCTAAAACACGTGAACTTTATTTTTCAACCAGATAGACGTTGGAAGCTACAAATGACTCGATCGAGTCGCATAAAATTGAACGAAGAAAAATGCTAGCAAAAGTATAAAAATAAATAAAATCGAGCAGATAAAAATAGCACGAGGTGTAGACGTAGGGTAGATACGTCTACACCTCGTGCTATTTTTATCTGCTCGATTTTATTTATTTTTATACTTTTGCTAGCATTTTTCTTCGTTCAATTTTATGCGACTCGATCGAGTCATTTGTAGCTTCCAACGTCTATCTGGTTGAAAAATAAAGTTCACGTGTTTTAGACTTTATCACACGATTTGGCGTTTTTTCCTTTTTCATCCATTCGGTGACACGCCAACTTGAAATTTTCGAACTGACCGGAACGGACGACGTTCAAGGAACATCCGAAGGTGTGGGTCGGTTTTCACCTTCCCGCCCCCAAAGGTGATTCGAATCATCCATTCATACGAGGAGCGTCGGAGGAACGATCTTGTCCGATCCTAATCGCTTGGGAGTTCGTATCTGCGCACACTAATGGTTGCTCTGGTAAGCCTTTACTACTTACTTAAGTTGTACAGTGAAAGAATTTACGTGGTCAAGCACCTACACCAGTGATACCTGGGACCAACTTTAACGTTTTATTCACTTACGCTTCACTTAATGAACTTTTATCTTCACATATATGGGACCTTATAAATCACTTCACTCATCCAAGGCATGGGACTTGTTTTGATTTGTTTTTTATTCTTGTTGTTTATTTTTTTCACTTAATTACAAGCTTGTGCCTCATAGCAATAAGCTGTAGTTTAAACAACTATTTGCTTTTTAAAATTTTGTTTTTTTGGTTTAATAACCAATTGCAATTTATTATTTTTTTTTGTTCATTGCACAGTATGCACATCTATATTTTTTACCATTGATGTTCAATTTTTTGGAAACACTAGTTTTGAACTTTTTCCTGATCTATTGCTTTATTGTATTCAGTCACATGTTACATCTATACATATCAAGCGCTGCACTGTTTTTCACATTTCTGTTATTTAGACCTAGTATCTGGTTTTTTGTGCTTAGCTGCTGTTTCTCTTAAATTGACTTCTTTTATATCAACTAACTTTTTACCAAGCGCAAGTTTTACTTTTTGTTTTTGTTAAGGGCTAGTGAATAACCAGTGAATAACCAATCACATAATAAAATCCCAATATGCGTATCTCTACATGGAAAAATCCTGGATGATCCAAGAATCGAAACAAATATTATAATTGTGGTATAGCAGCAGATCCAAAGGGCTTGCGACTCTCTCCACCAAGAAAACAGCAATACACCACTTGTGAAGATAGAAGTCCAAACTGCTTACCAGATGTGTTTGACCACTTTAATTAAAAAGTAAGTTAAACAGCACCTGTACAGGTAATGCCTGCTCATATGGAAGCTGGTGGAAGTAACAATGGATAATACGTCCCTCTTCACAGACTCAGGCGGTATATATGAAAAAATACAAAAGGATCCATAGCGTAATACTGACTTTAATAAAAAAATTTATAAAAAACAGACAGCCAAATGGCTCCTTACGTGGTTCTGTGCCTGACCTGGCACTGGGGCTGCTCGCCTTAACAGAAAAACTCTCTCTTCAGACGAATGGTATATTCCTTCCGCAAACGCTAGTGCATTCCAGGCTTTCAAACCGACAACCAGGGGGCCGGAAGTGGCGTCAGAAACGTGACCAGGTACCGCTCCGACGTACGTTTCGGTATGTTAACGTCCTCAGGAAGCTTCAAGAGACAAGAGAACGCTCTGACACCTTCAACACTAAATGTATATAATGGCAAGGGGTGCTGAGGTGTGCTAGAGGGTCCATTGGCCCCAAGCTGCTTGGGGATCTATTGTTGCTAGGCTGGAGGGGTCTGTTGTTGCTGGGGGGGTTAAGCTGCTAGGAAGGATCTACTGTTGAAGGATGGGTCTATTGTTGCTGGATGCTGGGAGATGCTGTTGGGGGGGGGGGGGCTATTGTTCCTGTGGTAGATATGTTGTTGCTGGGGGGTGTTTTGCTGCAGGGGTTCTATTCTTGCTGGAGGTATCTATTGTTGCTGTTTGGTCTATTGTAGCTGGGGGGATTTATTGTTGCTGTGAGGGCTATTATTGCTGGATGCAGAAAATCTATTTTTCTGCTTTTCTTGTTATGATTAACAAATTCCATGAAAATTATTTTTGATACTTGGTCCTGCTTTGAAACAAGTGATTTGAATGTATTCAATAATAGCTGGTTGTTAAAGTGATACTAAAGTCTGCTGTTTTTTTCTTTAAAGATAACAAACATGTTATACTTACATGCTCTGTGCAGCGGTTTTGCACAGAGCAGCCCCGATTCTCCTCTTCTTGGGTTCCCTGCTGGAATTTCTGGCCCCCTCTCTGCTGCTGAGATCCCCCACAGCAAGCAGCTTGCTATGGGGGCACCAGAGCCAAGCCACTGCTCTGTGTGTCCATTCCGACATGGAGCTGTGGTTCAGCCCCGCCCCCTCTCTCTCCTCATTGGCTCACTGACTTTAATTGGCAGGAGCCAATGGCATAATGGCGCCACACCGCAATCTCAGCCAATGAGGAGGGAGAGTCCCAGGCAGCCAATACTCTCCTGTAACATTGCTGGATCAAGATGGGGCTCAGGTAAGTATTAGGGGGGCTTTGCACACAGAAGGTTTTTTTTATCTTAATTCATAGAATGCATTATAATAAAAAAAACTACTGCGTTTATGACCACTTTAAGGAGTGGGGCCTTCAGGCCGCTGTATCTTTAAAAACCATGACTCATCTCCTGTCAGCAGAAATCTCCGCTGCCACAGAATATAAACAAACAATTCCAATATTAAAAAATGAATAAACATAAACAGCATGCCCCCCTCCCTGGATTTAAAGAGAACCCCACACCAATTTTCACATTTTTTTTTTTTTTTTTAATGGCATGTAGTTCCCCACAATATCCATACCAGACCCTTATCCGAGCATGCAGCCCAGCAGGTCAGGAAAGAGGGGGGACAAGCAAGCACCCCCCTTTTGAACCATACCAGGCCACATGCCCTCAACATGGAGGTGTGCTTTGGGGCAAGGGGGCTTCCCCTCAAAGCACCCCTTGTCTCCATGTTGATGGGGATAAGGGTCTCTTCCCCACAACCCTGGGTGGTGGTTGTGGGGGTCTGCGGCAGGGGGCTTATCAGAATCTGGAAGCTGAGAAGGAGAAGAGCGAGGAGGCAGAACTTTATATAAAGTAAAAGGTAATTGTAAAGTTAGTTGGTAAGTGTATGAAAATTTAAATGATTGTAACAGTAGTACATACATAAAAAGCAGATACAAAAATGTAACATTAATAACAAAAGATAAGGGTTTTTAGGGACTTTAATGAAATCATGTCCTGGTAAAGGTATATGTAATTCCATCCCTAGGGACTTTGAGTGAAACCATGACCTGGTAAGGTCCTGCGTTTCCATCCCAGTTCATTGAGAAGAAGAGGAGCAAGGGGGCGGGACTTAGTATGAAGTAAAAAGTAACTGTAAAGTTAGTTGGTGAGTATATAGGAATTTAATTGATTGTAACAGTAAAACATACATAAAAAGCAGATACAAAGATGTAACATTAATATCATAAAGTCAATCTTTAAGCTTATTGATAACATCAATTACTCATAATAAATTAACAATCAAATTCCAAAATTCACCAGGAAAAGATTAAGTAGAATGTTTGACACAATAAAACCTGCAAGACCTATTGCCTCCCTGGGTCAATAATTAGAAATAATACAATAATAACTTGAGACTCAAATAAATGATGGTAGGAACACGGCAGTTTGTAGCTCTAAGCGTTTCGTGGCTTTTGAGCCACTCATCAGGAGCAAGGCGTGATGAATCTATGGTAGAATAATAATAAATAAATAATCTGATAAAAATAATAAACAACATGAGTGTGGAAAGAATGAATAGGCCTTACCCCGAGTACATGTCTACTTGCTCAGATACACAGACTGATAATAGGATGACCGGGTGACGCAAACCGTCCAGGGACACCCCTAGTCGGGAGCTGTGGTAGGCAACCCCGGAAACATAACCCACACAGGCTTCACCCAGGGCGGGCATGGGACCAGCGAGGCACTCCTGAGAGGGAACAATTAGGTGATAGATTGAATAAGAATGTGAAAATGAGCAAAAAGGTGCACAACACATACAGTCTGTGTATCTGAGCAAGTAGACATGTACACGGGGTAAGGCCTATTCATTCTTTCCACACTCATGTCGTTTATTATTTTTATCAGATTATTTATTTATTATTATTCTACCATAGATTCATCACGCCTTGCTCCTGATGAGTTGCTCAAAAGCCACGAAAAGCGTAGAGCTACAAACTGCCGTGTTCCTACCATCATTTATTTGAGTCTCAAGTTATTATTGTATTATTTCTAATTATTGACGCAGGGAGGCAATAGGTCTTGCAGGTTTTATTGTGTCAAACATTCTACTTAATCTTTTCCTGGTGAATTTTGGAATTTGATTGTTAATTTATTATGAGTAATTGATGTTATCAATAAGCTTAAAGATTGACTTTATGATATTAATGTTACATCTTTGTATCTGCTTTTTATGTATGTTTTACTGTTACAATCAATTAAATTCCTATATACTCACCAACTAACTTTACAGTTACTTTTTACTTCATACTAAGTCCCGCCCCCTTGCTCCTCTTCTTCTCAGAATCTGGAAGCTCCCTTTAACAAGAGGGCCCCCAGATCCCAGCCCCCCCAAGTGAATGAATATGGGGTACACTGTACCTTACTCATTCACAAAAAAAAGTGTTAAAAATAAATAAAGACAAAGAGACAGTTTTTGACAAGTCCTTTATTAAAGAAAAAAATCCAGTGTCAATCACAATGAACCCCACTGTCACCAGCCACCAAAAATATTTTTTTAATTTATTTTTGACACTTGTTTGGGACAAGGTGCTTTGGAGGGAGGAGCCCCCCTTCCCCAAAGCCCCACCGTGTGGCTTGGCATGGTTCAGGAAGAAGGGGCGCTAGCTCATTCCCTTTCCTGGCCTGCCTGGCTGCATGCTTGGATAAGGATCTGGTATGGATTTTGGGGGGGGGGGGACCTCACGGCATTTAAAAAAAAAATGGTGTGGGGTTCCCCTCAAAATCCATACCAGACCCTAAGGGGGTGTTTTATTTTTGTCATTGTCGGCATTGTTTGTTTTAACAATACCACTAACAGCAGATTAGTCACCGTTGTTCGGGGCGGGGCGGCTACCTTCCCAGCCTGTTCCATAACAACCAGTTATTCCTTACACAGAATTCAGATTGGTCAATACATTTTCAACCTATTCGAATTGTAATCATCCCGAAAATTTGGAATTAATATGAAAATGAATAAACAAAACAAAACTAAACAGATTCCAAAAAAACGATAATGAAACAAAACTAGTAACATAACGAATGTATACGAAACAAAAGGAATGGTTCCATTCTGCACATGTCTAGTGCTCAATAGGAAGAAGCCTTAGTAGAAGTAAGATGAGGGTCAGTGTCAACTGCTTTTTTCGCATACAAGTCAATGAGTATGCAAAAGCAGCTGAAGCATATTAACTGCAAATCCACTACACCCAACATGAATTTTGAATGATCTTTTTTCTTTCCCACTGCATCAGGTTATTTTTGTTCTGTAATATACTGATGTCTAGTGGCAGTTTTGGGCCACTACAACTTGTTTACTAATGTTATCTGGTATCTCCCTCTGTCCTCCTACCCCTCTTTGGGACTAGTTAGCTCAGTCCTAGCTATGCCCACCCTCAGTTTCTTCCTTGTTCCCGTAATCAGTGTTAGTTCTTTCTTAGGAAAGTCATTGTCTTCTCACACTTTACAAAACTGGAAAAAAACCTGTGTGCTGCAATTAGCCAAAGTACATTTGCATTGGATTCAACTTCTGCCTGTGGTTGGTGCCAAGTCAGCAGGTGACCATAATGTCCAGTCACATTGGGTCTAAGAATGCACATCAAGTCATAAAGGCAGCTTTTGAACCAAAAAAACAATCTCAGAAATCTCACACTAAAGTTAAACAAATGCTACATTTTCCTATTGAAACCCTTTAACAGAAGCTCTAATACTATCATTAATATGTGAGCCACCTCCTACCATCAAGAAAAAGTATATATTGTGTTCCTAATATAAAATTATTAAACAGGAAGCACAGTCATTATCTCTATTTTCACACTGTCATCTTCTTCTTACAGAAAAATGACAACATTTTTTTACATTGGTTTATCTACTTTAATTACATTTGTACTATATAATGCTACTTTGTTATTTTTTTTTTTTTTTTTACACCTTATCTATTTCTATCTGCTGTACAGACTCAGCCTGGCAGTGAGTGATTCTACTATGTTTTCTATTTTCCTTTAATCTTGGTTGTATATTATTTAACGTGATAAAATTGTTACCATTCTAAGGACATAACCCCGACATTAAATTCAGTTTGCCACTTCATTAGGATCCTAATCTTAGTAACGTCATGTAGTGTTTCCACCAGCACGTGGACACACTTTCTAGGCCATCTACCAAGCCATTAATAAAAAAGATTGAAAAGGACAGAGCCTAACCACAATCCCTGTAGTATACTACTACCAATTTTAGACCAACCTGAATATGTTCTGATTATAACTACTTGTCTACCCGCATTCCTCAACCAGCTCTCAACTCATCTACATACCCCTTTTTCCAAAACCTAGTATTAGAAATCATACACATGTGGACAGGAGTCTACAACTGCAAGGTAAAAGGGAATAATGTAGCTTTTGGCTCTCTTGTTGGAAAATCCCACAATTTAGATAATACAAACTTTTTATTGTAGTGAGGTATTTGTTGATTGGTAACCACTGTAGTTATTTTTTGCTTTTCCTTATTTTAGCTTTGAATGGGGTGGAGAGGGATTAGAACACCTTCCAGATTTTCAAACGACTACAGAAAATAACTACGGCAGCTAAACAAACTGTGCGAAGGCTTGGAAGCCACCTGCTATGAGAGTAGTAAGGGCCAGAAATAGGATTACCCAGGCCATAGTCCATGCTAAAGTTGAGGTTGTCCTTTTGGATACAATTCAGAAACACGAACCACTATGGTGACCCCCTTACTCCTAAATTTTGACAAACCTCTGCTACTTCCCTAAAAGGCTTTATCCAAACACCACTGCACACCAATACCGGGGAACCCGCCCCCTCCACACTCCTTCAGCCCTCATTCTCCCTTACCGTATATACTCGAGTATAAGCCGAGATTTTCAGCCCCTTTTTTTAGGCTGAAAGTGCCCCCCTCGGCTTATACTCGAGTCACTGCCGTCTGTCTACCCGATCAGTGTGTCGTGCAGACAGACGGCGGCCATTCCACTATTCAAAAGCCGCGCCTCCCTGTCTGTGATAGGCGGAACACTTAATTTCCTAGCAGTCAGTGGTCCGCCTATCACGGACATCCGCTCATCCTCATACTACGGACGAGGATGAAAGGATGTCCGTGATAGGCGGAACACAGACTGCTGGGAAATTGAGTGTTCCGCCTATCACAGACGGAGGCGCAGCTTTTGAACAGTGGAATGGCCGCCGTCTGTCACAGACGAGAAGAGGTGCGGCGATCCTGGCATGGCCGCCGTATGTGCAGAAGGACACAGGCTCAGGACACAGGTAGGCTGGACACACAGGGCGGCTGGACACACAGGGTGGCTGGACACACAGGGATGGACGGACACACAGGGATGGACGGACACACAGGGATGGACGGACACACAGGGATGGACGGACACACAGGGATGGACAGGCATGTCTCACCCTCGGCTTATACACGAGTCAATAAGTTTTCCCATTTTTTTGTGGTAAATTGGGGGCCTCGGCTTATATTCGGATCGACCTATACTCGAGTATATACGGTATTTATCCACGTAGTGGCCATCAATTGTTTCTGTTCATATTTTTAATTTCACTTGTGCCTGATTGTTTTTTTATATATATATATATATATATATATATTGCAGTGACACTAGCATGTAGACCTGAAGTCTTGCTGTTACAACTTTTTTGTATAATTGCTATCATGAAGGCATCTTTACTTATGATTCTAATACCACTCAGTTGTATGCCTGTGCTGTTTTTCTGGTATGCATACTTTGGTTTATTTACTGTAATAAGCACCAAGTGCCATTATTGCTTATGAAACTAATATTCCAATAAAAAATGTTGAACAAGAACACCTTCCAGGTTGCTATTGCTGCCTCTGCCCCATTAGGGCCATTCGCCCTCTCTTTTTGTCCTGTCTGCCATAACCACTGAGAGTGAAATTTGAAGAAAAACACATTTTTGGTTGCCACCAGAACTGGAATAAAGAGGGAATCCTCAGAGAGGAACGTAATTTAGGTGATCCCTTTGACAACCTGACAACCATGGATTATCTCATTTTAACTATGGGACGGGAAGTGAAGGGGAATCTTCCCTTATAACCCTTCTTTACTTTATCCAGAATGAAGGAAAAACTTTTTGACTTCAGTTCTGCTTTAAATTATATCAGTGGAGGCTGACACTGCATAGGTTCCTCTATTAGTTTTCCATTTTCTTAGTCAGCCCTCAGGGTCCCGTGAATCATGGGTCAACCTGGTATGCAAATATCAATGAGGTTTAAAGAGGAAGTAAACTCTCCCACTCTGATGCTTCTTTTCATTTAGTCCATTATAATAAGTCATTATCAGACTATAGCCACTGTAATCCAGCCCAAATCGCATATTACTTACTGTTTAAAGAAACTTCCAAAAACTTTTTTCCAGGGGTTAGGCAGCGCCATCTTAAGTATTGTTTTCTGAGTCCACAGTGGAGTGTATTTCCGCCCTTACATTGAGCACTTCCTGTACTGTTAAGCAAGCCTCCTTCTCAATCCAACGTTTCTATGGCAACCCTGCTTCCCTGTTCATAGCTGACTCGTTTATTTCATAGTATTTACTTGTGCCGATGTCTAATGTTTACCTTTGTCAGATTTATCAGCTTCAGCTGATAAGACTGCAGCAATGGCCAAGTTTAGACTGTATGTGAGGTCACATGGTGTGTAGGAGGAAGCTCTGAGTGATTAGCAGAGTTCAGTGTTGTGCCGTAGGAAGCCCTGATAACAGATAGATAAGACATAGAGATTGTGCCTTAAATCAGGGCAGATCTGGGCATGCTCAGTGACTTAATTCTACAGAACAACAAGGTTTACAACAATACTAAGCAAGTAAGGAGATATCTACAAACAGTGTTCATTAGGGTTTTTTATGCTGATTTACATGGGACAAAGTTGTGGGGGAGGGTTTACAACCACTTTAATAGTCAATAGGGGGGATCTATTACTTTACACATCCAGAATCTTGCAGTTGGGTGGTAAGGCCACCAGTGATGGTCTAATGGTATATTTTAAGTAGCAATGGGGGGGGGGGGGTTGCCTGAAGGTTGTGCCACTAATGGATGAAATTATTTTCCCAAATATAAGTTATTTTAATGTTATCAGTGCAGATTATTAAAACCTCTGCAAAGGAAGGACACTGTATGGAAAGGCTCGCTTGTTTGCCTGAAACCCAGTAAGACATTGTTTTTTCTTTTATATAATACTTCTATAATAATACTATTAGAATACCTAAAACTACACTATGTGGGCATTACTTGGGCTCCCGTGTCTGATCTTTATTTTACACATTTCCGGTCTCCCATGACGTTTACCCCGCTGACTACAACTTTGGATAGGATGTCCCCAGGCTCCAGGATATTCCTACAAGACTCATAGTGATTTGATATCTAATGGCGAAGGGATACCACAGTTAAAGAGCATTGTGTAATACTCTGGAGTTTATGATAATATGCTGGTTTTATGTTTTATCCCTGATGAGTGTTCTGGCACACCACATTGTCACGATTGATCTTTGGAACATATTAAGGACTTTCTGCCTAATAGGACTGATTGCACATGGGACTATAATTATTTATTCAATACATGGACATTCACCAAATACTATGTATCGCTGCACTTCTTTTATTTCATCGTATACTGAAGGTTGTATATTCACCTTTACAGGTGTTAGCTGCTTATTGAATATTTGATCAGTACACACTTATTGCATTTTTGTTAATAATAATAATAATAATATGATTTTCCATATTTATCGTAAGGTAGACTACTTCCCTGAAGAGAAAATCACCTAAATGGTTGACACTGGACAAACAATCCGGCCTACTGTCAATAATTGAAACAGAATCCCTATTGGTTTTCTCACACGTCAAATGAGTAAACAGGAAGGTCAGAAGTATTTGCAATAGCTACAAGAGTATCACTAAGTAGAATTCACTCCCTGGTTATCATTCGCCTCAACTACTGCAACTCCCTCCTCATTGTATTACCTTTACATAGACTATTCCCCCTTCAGTCCATAATGAATGCCGCTGCAAGACACATCCACCTTACCAACCATTCAGTGTCCTCCACCCCTCTCTCTGTCACCTCCTCCCATGCTCGCCTCCAGGATTTCTCCAGAGCTTCTCACATCCTTTGGAACTCCCTACCCCAATCTGTCCGACTGTCCTCTAATCTATCCATCTTTAGACAATCCCTGAAAACACTTCTTTTTAGACCCCTTTCACACTGGGGCGTTTTTCAGGCGTTTTTCATGCGCTTTAGCGTTAAAAAAGCGCCTGAAAGAAGCCGCAACTGCAATCCCAATGTAAAAGCCAGAGTGCTTTCACACCGAGATTCCTTTCACACTGGGGTGTTTTTCAGGTGCTTTAGCGTTAAAAAAAGCGCCTGAAAGAAGCTGCAACTGCAATCCCAATGTAAAAGCCCGAGTGCTTTCACACTGAGGCGTTGCGCTGGCAGGGCGTCAAAAAAAGTCCTGCAAGCAGCTTCTTTGCAGCGCTTTTGGAGCGGTGAACACAACGCTCCTAAAGCACCCCTTCCCATTGAAATCAATGGGAAACGCCTGTAAAACGCCTGAAAAACGCTATTGGCAGCAGCGTTTTGTGGGCGCTTTTAACCCTTTATTTGGCCACTAGCAGGGGTTAAAAGCGCCTCAATAACGCTCGAAAAACGCTGGTAAAGCGCTGCTAGTTTAAGCGGCGCTTTACGAGCATTTTTTGGGGCGCTGACATTGTGAAAGGGCTCTTAAAGCACTTGGGCTTTCACATTGGGACTGTAGGTGAGGCTTCTTTCAAGCACTTTACAGGCGCCTTTTTTAACGCTAAAGCGCCTGAAAAACGCCTGAAAAATGCCACAGTGTGAAAGGGGTCTTAAAGAAGCATATCCTGCTTCTAACTAATACTGATTTACTTCCTCCATCAGCTCATCCCTCATAGCTATTACCTTGTGTATCAATTGACCCTTCCTTTTTAGAACATAAGCTCTAACGAGCAGGGCCCTCTGATTCCTCTTGTGCCAAATTGTATTGTAACTGTAATGTCTGCCTTTATTTTGTTAAGCACTGCGCAAACTGTTGGCGCTATATAAAACCTGTATAATAATAATCCTTTTCCCAGATACCCTTTGTGGAGGAAGGATATGGGGTTGATCAGTTTGGTCTGCCCTGTGTATTGGTCAGTATTTGCAAATATTCAGTTAAATGAATATTTGCCACGCAATCCAATTTTGGTTTCAGTGAAGAAATCTATTCACTGCTGCCAATAATTTAATTGTATATTTTGTCAGTAGTCATTTTTATAATGGTAATATAATAAAATAAAATAAAAACCTTAACAACAATGGTAGGGGACAACAAAATATTCCAGATAATAAGACAGTAACTCAGAATGACAGCTCAATAAACAAATGTCTTGTGGTTGCCAGCCCTTCATTACGAACATCTGTTCAAAATGTTGCCAAGAATGTTTCAAACACAAATATTATAAGTCACGCATCATCTAAGAGGTCACCTCCTGGGGCCTGGTGAAAATTAAGCTTGACTGTTCTTTAAAAACTGATGCTAGGTCAGTAGCCAACTGCATAGTATGCAGAATTGAAGAATCAACCTGATTAGGACCTGGACCTTGAACTTCAGTGCAAGCAACATTGACATTCTTGTTTTTGGCAACTGCTGAAAAGTTACCCTTTATGTCTTAGGTTAGTGGCCATTGCTTCCAGTGATTCTCCCCATATTGGGCACAAACCTTGCACATAAACTGCCAATCCCCATGTCAGTTTTTAGGGGCACCAGTGATGTGGAAGGGGATGGTGCACATCAGCTGGCATTTTGATAAGGGGGTTGTTTTAACTGCAATGCCTTTTTTAAAGACCAATGTACCAAAACAGCAAGTAGCTATTTATTCTTGCAGGTTTAGTATTGTAACCTCCAGATCTGAGTATTTTGGTGCACTGCACACACTTAAAATGAACACCAGGTACATTAGAAGTGAGCACACAAAAAAAGGACACAAAAAAAGTTTACACATGGTCCTCCTCCAAAGAGAAAAAAACCCTAGCCCTGAACACTCAGGGAGAGGGTGCATGAATCCCGACGGGGACTGGGGTGCCCATGACCCACCTATCCAAAACCAGACAGACTACATTCATCAGTGGACCTGCTAACGCAAGTTCCACCCATGTAATAGGTTGGGTTCCTCGAACGGAGATCCCATAGGGAGGTAGAACCTGACCATAAGGCCACCTGTCCTTGCCCAAGACTTTCAGGACAAGTACAAAAACCTAAACCCTACTAATCGTAATTGAGTAAAGTACATATTGTACATGCTGTGCAAAAAGTGCAAAATAAACAAGTGCTTTGAGGGTGCCAAATTGCTAGACAATAACTGGCCTTCTGGTCAGTAAAAAAACAAATCTGGTCTCTGCCAAAAGGCGCAGCCCAGGAGGCAGGTATGAAAAAAAGTGGGCAAGGGTGCAGTGACCATGGTGCCACATTAAAAGCACAGTGCCGTCGCCCAAATTTAATCATTTTGGCACCTGTGGACTGCCACTACAAACACCACAAGCTTTTCTTAGCCCAGCCCCTGCCCAGACAAATGCAGCCCCATTCCTACCAGAGAAAGATTAGCATTTAGGGAGAGTCCTGCCTTCAACCAGGGACAAGCCTGGTAAAATAGGCCAGGATCTACTGGTCTGGTGAGGAAAAGGATCCCTCCTACACTACTCACCTTATTACACCATGAAATACTAACTGCCCCCCTACAATACTTGGCTAAGGGCATCAGGGTTCTGTTTTTGATAAGAGCAGATACTACATTTTATCTTAGCCAAAGGGCTGAGAAGTAACAAAAATAACTCAAAATAAGTATGGGTTAACTCATCTGTGCAATAGACATGTGCAAACTGAAATATTTTGTTTCGGAATTTCGTTTTCGTCCAAAAAATAAATTTATTTTGTTACTCCCAAAATTTGTTTTTATTTATTTTGTTTCATTGAAAAATGCATTCATCCAAAAATCCAAAATAATTAAGGTTGAATCTGTCATTGAAGGCTTATAGTATCTGCCGAATGTTCTAAGAAGATCTGACGGAGCAGATAAACTGTACGACACTGCAATCGTACATTTCCGGTCGAATGTTCCAGCTACACGCTATAGTAGAATTCTAATGTTGTATGACACTAGTAATAATTATATTTATTAATTATTATTACTAGTCAACCAGCATTAGAATTCTTCTATAGCCTATGGGTGGAGCATTTGACCATAAATGTCCGCTCACGGCAACTGCTTTGTTGAATCTTCATGTCAAATCTTTTCTCCCTATGTTGAATAATCTTGGACTAATAGAGTTAGGTTAGGCACATTCAACCTTTTTTGCTATTGTCTCTATAATGTCAAATCTTTTCTCTCTATGTCATATCTTTTCTCTCTATGTAGAACAATCTTGGACTAATAGAGCTAAGGTTAAGCACATTTCGACCACAGGTTCGATGGACACAGATCACTATTGTCAGCGTCATGTCAAATCTCCTATCTATATCGAACTGTTGTCACAGCGAAAATGAAAATAAAGCATTTGTTTATGTCGGATCTTTCGGTTTTCAGGTACTGGACGTTATTGTTTGTTAAAACGATAACGAAAATACCTGAAATTTAGACAAAAATGCATTTGGATGAAAACGAATGCACATGTCCACTGTGCAATGAGTATGACCGGAGCTGTATCTAGTGATCATCTTGCTGTATAAAAATAACAAGATAAATGGATATACAAGTCCATTCATTTATCTTGTGAATACCTGTCTATATTGTTTTATAATTAATAAAACATGCTTTGTCCTTTTTTTTTTGTTCATGCACAGCAACAGAGTTCTGTGCAGTCTTTGACTGCTTACCCTCAGTGACATTTTTGAAACCAGGTGGTGCAGTGCAGTTGAGTCTATTGCCAACACAAGAGATACTTTATTTAGAAATCATCTTGCTTTGGGCAAATAGAACAGATGGTGTTCGTTGTTCAAGATGACACCCCTTTGTCATTAACCAAGTTACATGGCAGCTTATTTATGTTGAAAATGAAAATTCTCTGTGGAATTACATATGGATCAACACAGATAATCAGGTGGCAAAAATGGCTAACCTCAGTTTATAATATAGAAGAAAAGCTGAAGATCTTAGCCCTTGTACACACGGTCGGAGATTCCGACGGAATGTTTTCTATCGGACCGTTTTGACGGATATTCCGACTGTGTGTGGTCTGCATCGGACTGTTTCCGTTGGAATATCTGACGGACCAAGTTTTCCAACTTGCCGGTAAAATTTTCCGACAAAATGCTCCTATCGGACATACTCTGATCATGTGTAGCCTACTCCGACGGACAAAGTGCCACGCATGCTCAGATCAAATTCCTAGGCCAAAGCTATTGCCTACTAGCCTGAACGTAGTCCCATCGTAACGAAATAATGTCGTCACGTTATGTACAATCGGATTTTCCGACAACTTAGTCCGACCGTGTGTATGCAACATCACTTCCAGACCTCTTCCGGAATTAATCCGTCGGAATTACTCAGACGGATTTGGTTGTCGGAATCTCCGACCGTGTGTACAAGGGCTTAGAAGTTCAGGCAGAAATTAACTAACTCTAAATCTACTCGCAGCCACATTCTCAAACGAATCTATCTAGCCCTGTAAGGCAAACATCGCTATACATACCTGTTCTGCAGCCACTCTTTAAAAGGGAACATTTTTGTGCAGCATTAGATAGTATTGGAAAATGATATAAACAAAGGTACTAGTGAGCACAACCCCAGCTGATAACCCTGATAAATACCTAATACTCAAAATTACTAAGGGAAGCTGCCAACATATATAGTGATCTATACACCATCAAAGAAATATAAAAACAGTAGTATGTGGCGCTACCTAACCCCAAAATAATTACACAATAACCTACAAAAAATTAATAAATAAATAATAAATAAATGAATAAGTGCAAAATATGCAATGTGCAAACAAAAATAATGTGCAAATTGCTAAAGTGCAATTTGACGCATAAAGTGCAATAATAAACACTTATAAATATGATGTGCAATAATCTCATACGTGCAATCCACAAATAAAGTGCAAGTTGGATTGCACGTGCGAGTGTATTGCACGTATGAGATTATTGCACATCATATTTATAGGTGTGTTTATTATTGCACTTTATGCGTCATTTTGCACTTTAGCAATTTGCACATTATTTTTGTTTGCACGTTGCATATTTTGCACTTATTCATTTATTTATTTATTATTTTTTTGTAGGTTATTGTGTAATTATTTTGGGGTTAGGTAGCGCCACATACTACTGTTTTTATATTGGAAAATGATAGCTCACAAGTAAGGACAGCATCAAGCAATGTGCAATAAAAACACCCATTGCATTCCCTTAGGTAACCCAGGACATCCAGCAAAAGAGACAGTATCTTATGATTTTAACTCTAATATGTGAATAAGTGCACGAATCCTAATTTCCTGATCAAAAAAAAATCAGCAGAGCTGACTTTTGCTATTAATTATTATTTTTTTTTTTTAATATTCCTTCGTTATATCTGGGGAAAGTTCAGCATAATTCCTAGGAGATACCTTTTCTAGAAAAAGAATAGCGCACGTGTAGAGATGGTAGGACACAAGGCACGGTAAAATTTGGAACATTTTTTTATGCTGTCAGTTTGATGCTTTATTGCCACCTGTGTTCCTGTTAGGAAGATGCATTCTCGCTCTAATTGTTCTGATCACCAATATCACCCGATTTATTTTTTGTTTACCAACATTTTTATTGAGTGAAATGAAAGCAAAAAAAATAAAACATATACAGACATTCTATAAGTCGTGAAATAGTCTCACATATACAATGCTTATGTGTCAAAAACACCTATAAAAGGTATTGTTCATCATCCCTTTCAGGTTTAAGTGAACTACATCAATCCAACAAACTTTTCAACAAATTGGCCTTGGTAGTAGACTTTAGTACATAAAACAATAAAGTATGAAAAACAAGCATTCAAAATTTAAAAAAAGAATAGAGAAATGATAACAAGAACTGTTGTCATCTAAGTATCTAAACCACTACAAAACCATAAGGCGGCCAAAACTCCCATTTTCTATTGAAGACTGGCCTGGTATCCATAATAGTATGATGCACCCTTTCCATGTGTTGGATAGCACCCATCCATCTCAGAACTTGTTCCCATGGAAATCCAGGGGTGCACAAATGTACTGCAACTGCCTAGAGAACTGCGCTAAATAACCGCTTCAGCCCCAGAAGATTTGGCTGCTAAACGATCGGGCCATTTTTTGCGATTCGGCACGGCACCACTTTAACTGACAATTGCGCAATCGTGCAATGTTGTACCCAAACAAAATTGACCTCCTTTTTTCCCACAAATAGAGCTTTCTTTTGGTGGTATTTGATCATCTCTGCGGTTTTTATTTTTTGCACTGTAAACAAAAAAGAGACAATTTTGAAAAAAACACAATATTTTGTACTTTTTGCTATAATAAATATCCCAATTTTTTAGGCCGATATGTATTCTTCTACATATTTTTGCTAATAAAAAAATCGCAATAAGCGTATATTGATTGGTTTGCACAAAAGTTATATCATCTACAAAATAGGGGCTATATGTATAGTATTTTTATTATGTATTTTTTTACTAGTAATGGCAGCCATCAGAAATTTTTATTGGGACTGCGACATTATAGCGGACACATCGGACAATTTTGACACATTTTTGGGACCAATGCGATCAGTACTATAAAAATGCATTGATTACTGTAAAAATGTCACTGGCAGTGAAGGGGTTAACACTAGTGGGCGATCAAGGGGTTAACTGTGTTGCCTGCTATGTGTTCTAACTGAAGGGGGTACGGAACTTGCTAGAGGAAGAGATAGATCAGTGTTCATACTCTCTTTTCCCCATAGAGAACCGGGATCTCTGTGTTTGCACACAGAGATCCCAGTTCTCGCCGTGTTATGAGCGATCGTGGGAGCCCAGCGGTCATCGCGAGCGCTGGGCACTCACTCGTATCGGCTCCGGAGGTGAGCAGAGTGGGGTGCATGCCCCTAGTGGCCACATAAACAAGCGACATAACATAAAGGCCATTTGCGCAACCGAGCCATGTTGCAGTAGTACAACTGCGGCGGCTGGTCGGCAAGAGGTTAAACTATGAGTTTATTTTTGGTTGGGAGGGGGGACCTCCGGTAATTCAACCAAAAACAAGCACATCTGGTATGTCAAGGTCAATTGTACCCCTGTTATTAGAGCCACTTTAGTAGACACCCTCTGCCACACCGACTTAATCACCCCACGGCTCCAGAAAGTTTGTAGGAGCGTGCCCCTAGTTGAGCAACCTCTGAAATGTTTCTGGGACTGTGGAGTAAAATCTATGTAGTTTAGATGGTGTGTAGTACCACCTAGTATGACGTTTTGTGACCGTTTCTTGGACGTAGAGTTTGTCCATTTATATATATTAGTGATCAATCATATCCCACCAATCCTCAGGAGAGAACTCCTGGCCCGTTACCTCCTCCCAGCCAAGCATTGCTGAGGATTTAGTGGGAAGATCCCTCTCAATAACTTATTTATATATAACAGAGATTGTACCTTAATCCCTGGAGCAGCCTTTCTCAACCTTTTCAACACAGAGGAACCCTTGAAATAGTTCTCCGGTCTCAAGGAACCCCTGCTAAAAATTAGAAATCTACAACTCATGATACAATAGTGTGATGGTCAGTGAGAAGAATGGTTCTTACACTTGTGGTCATTGAGAAGAATTACCTCCTTACAGATAGCTAAAAAGATCAATGGTATCAGTGGGAAGTTATCTGAGAGGCAGAAATTGCCCAATGCTGAGGGAACCCCTAGCAACCTCTGGAGGAACCCTAGGCTTCCACGGAACCCCGGTTGAGAATCACTGCCTTGGAGGAAGACACACACATACTCTCAAAAGTAGAGCCCGCACTTGTCGCCTCCATGGAAAAGTGAGGAAATAAAAAATGCCTAATCTGTAGATATTTATAGAACTTTGTTCTAGGAAAATTGTATCTCTAAAATTGTACCGGAGAGAGGAAAAGGAGGAAAATGGAAGCTCCCTCTTCAAAGAATATATGGTGATTACATCACTCTTCAACCACCTAGAGAGACCCAGAGGGCAGTCAAAAGCAGGTGGGAACTCTGGATCTCCTAAAAAGGAAGCTAGTTTAGGTTTATAAAAAGAAAAAAAGAACACACTACCAAAAAGGTTGGGGAGTGCTGCTCACCCCTGAATAATGAAAAAAAAGAAAAAGGAGCAATTCCCCCTATGGTGGGGTTTTAAGGCAGCAGAAAAATAATAAATGTAGGAGAATATTGAGTAAAAAGGTTTGAATATTTATTGTCACATGGACACTGTACAAAATTACAGACAGTGGGAATGTGACACTGACGCGTTTCAACCCACGATACGGGTCTTCTTCAGAGGGGTAATCTGCTATGAGAGGAAAACATCATAAGTATATACATTGAAAATTACTTCAATACAGCATAAGTGTCTGGAATTCTAACATAGTTACCGAATAATGTACATCCAAGTAGGTGGAGAAAACGTTCACAGTGGAAATCCTTCTCAAAAGATAAAATAAAAGAAACTGCTTATCTCTCTCCCTACATATGTATACAGGGGGCCCCTGACACTCCCAGCTGTCACCAAGTTTAGCTTTGGGTGGTAGCAGAGAGATTGTTTTCTTATGTAAAGACCCCAAGTGAAGGGATTGACCAACCACTGCGTTAAGCGGGGATATATCTTTTAGACAAAATGTCACCTGATTTAAAGTAAAGATGAATACAAAATTCACCCAGAACTAGAATAGAGAATAAATCTTCCAATAGGCACCCTTGTTCCCAAGACATTTGAAATATATCCTTTCACTTCCTGGTGAGTCTAAACGGCAGTAAGGACCTACATAACATGCGTCACCATGCTTATTACTGCAACATGCAGTAACATTCATTTTCAGTTTGAATGGCACCCCAGGCAACATGTTTGCACTAATATAAATGGAAAAAATACCATGCTAGAAATAACTATTTAGCACAAGCAGCAGCTCTACTGTGAGATACAGTGACATACAAATACAAAAAAAGAGCTGACCAAAAATGCAAATTGTAAAATATATTGAAAATTGTGAGCACACAATGTGAAATTATTTAGTCCATGTTTATCATCTGTTCTTTCGTGAAGAAAAAAGGTGAAAAGTGTGTATCACTTTAAATTCTCCTTGTAACGCGATGTTAAGCTCGCAAAATGAGATGTATTCCACACAAGATAAAGCAGAGCGGATGAGCCTTTCCTAGAATCCGAATGAGGTCAGCTCCGTATTCAGTGAACAAAATCACCAGGATGACCCAAGAAAAAAAAGAGCTTGCCATAGTGTAAATCCAACAACACCTTTATTATTATAAAATGGTATTGCACTTACAGTTAGGAGCAAATATAAAAGCAATTGGAAAAAATTTGACCGGCTTGTATGAACCACTCATCCTTCCGGTGACGTCAGCATATCCCTCCTCCCAGTGCGTTTTGTCACAATATGGAATCGTCCTGGGGCACGGACGCCGTGCTGACTCACCGCTTATATATAGTAGACAGAAACCACACCTCGATCTAAGCCTTGGGTGGTAAGCCAAGAATCCTCCATATTTAAAAAGGGCATCCCATCTGATTTGACGAGAACTAATAGTAACTATTTAGACATTTAAATACTGAAAATCAGGATACTAAAAACATAAATGTTTGCACTGTCATGCACTGCAACACACAGTTGTGCATTGTTACAATAAATAAATAAAAAAATGCGATGTTGCAGTGCATTGGCAGTCTATTCATTAGAATTAGCTGCCCTAATGCAACAAAGATTAAAGAGCATTAAAAGAGAAGTGCAGAAATAAAAAATGGATCTGCATATTCACCTAGGTGAATGCAGCATCAGTCCAATGCTGCATCTGTCCCCCATAGCCTCAAAGACGAAGAACCAAGCAATAAAACACCGTTGACAGCTCAGTTCTTTGTCTTCACTTAGCAGAGATTGGTGACTGTTAAGCACGGCTCTCTGCTCTGCCCCTTCAACTTTCACTGGCATTCCGGTGTCAGGAAGGTACTACCAATAGTACTAGACATGTGCAATTAGTTTCATTCTGAATTGTTTTTTTAGCCAATTTCAACAAATTAGTCAATTTGGAAATATCCGAATTAACGAAAACCTGTTTAATTAATTTTTCCAAATATATTTGTAAATTTGAAAATTCGTAAATTAGAAAATGAAAAAAATTGAAAATTCAAAAATCAAAAAATGTGAAAATCTGAATTAATAACCAACTAGTAACAAATTTACTTTTACTAACTATTAAATTATAGGTATTGGAATTTTCTCTCAAATTTGGCTGTTAGTGAACGTAACAAATACAAATTTATCCAAAGTTACGAATTTTCCAAAATAACGAATACCATATTGAAATGAATGTAACGTAACAAATTAATACTAATAAATAACAATAATAATAATAATACAAACTTTTTATTATCATTATTATTTATTATTTATTTGTTCCGTTCCATTCGTTTAGATGCGGCAATCATTATTTTGGATAATGTGTAACCCCAAATAAATTTGTATTCGTTACATTACTAAAAGCCAAGTTTGAAAGGAAATTCAAATAACTATAATTTAACAGTTAGTTATTATTAGTTAGTTATTCTTTCACATTTTTGGATTTACGGATTTTCAAATTTATGAATTTTCGAATTTCCGAATTTACAAATTTATAAATTTATGAATTTATGAATTAGGATCATAATGAATGACCCCAAAAAATAATGAAACAAGAACAAATGAATTTTTCAGCAGCGCACATGTCTAAATAGTACAGCTCAAGGCTCAATGCACACACAAATGTGCAGACTGCGGGTGTTCTATTATGTGTACATAGACATGTGGTCCTGCTGCCAACATTGGTGCCAATTATGCCACGTACACACGTAGCAGACTATCCGGCGGTCTTAGTCTGGCGGACTTTCCGCCAGACTGTCCGACGGACTTTCCGAACGAGCTACTTGCCCACACACAGCACTTTTTCAGCGGACTAATACGGCGTACTAAGTCCGCCGGACTATCCACCGTACTTTTGAAATGAACGGACTCGCCCACACACGCGGAGGAAAGTCCGCTCATTTTGAGCGCGTCTCCAGGTAGCTGGGGCCAGCGATGCCTCCTTCGCTGGCCCCGGCTACCTGGAGACGCGCTCAAAATGAGCGGAAGAAGAGGGCGGCAGCAAAGAAGAAAGCCAGGCTCCTCCGCTAGAGAAAGAGCTAGCAAAAGAGCAGAAGATAGCAGAGGAGTCCGGTGAGAAGACCCCCGAAGACGGAAGAAGACCCCCGGAGTTGTGCAATAAACTATTTTAACCCTTGTGTGTTGTGTTTTTTTCTCATTCGTCCCCACCCCCTTTCCTGTCCGGCCAGGTAGCGTGCTCAGATAAGGGTCTGATATAGACCCGATTTTTTGGCGTAGGGATTCCCCTTTAATTCCATACCAGGTGACGGGGCCAGCGACGCCTCCTTCGCTGGCCCCAGCTACCTGGAGACACGCTCAAAGCGTGTCTCCGAGCGGGAAAAGTTTGTTCATTTCAAAAGTACGGCGGACTGGCACACACACGGCCGTATTGTCCGCCGAAATGCAAGTCCGGCAGACAGATTGGAGTGCAAAAATACTTTTGGGTAGAAAAAGACTCAAGTCCGCCGGACAATCCCCCCACGTGTGGGCCGGACTTTTTTACCGGATTGTTTGATCGTGTGTACGAGGCATTAGACTATTTAAACTGCAGCAGCTGTGCTAGCCAGTGCTGTCTGATCTACAGCTATTCCCATATTCCTGTATCTGTTCCTGTGCTTGACTTCTGTGATTGATCCAGCTTGTCTTGACCATGCTTGAATGCTACCTGCCCTAACCTTAGCTCACCTCTGATTTCTGCTCTGCCTCCTTATCTGCCTACTTAACCAGTTGCCACTGATCGTTGTTGCGGGTTGTCAGTCTGACACATCACAACTCTGATCTAGGTAAAGATTCTGACAGAGACTCTTTACCACGTTATCAGCCATGTCCAATCAGGACTGATCACGATGTAATCAGGAAGAGCCGTGACCGGCTTTTCCTCACTCGCACCTGTCAGACGCGAGTACAGGAGAGCTGATCAGCTGCTGCTCTGACAAGGGGGTCTGTGCTAATTTTTTATCAGTGCAGCACCCTCGAGAATGCCCACACTGAACCACAAGGGATGCCACCAGGATCACCAGGGATGCCCACCACTAGTCTCCACCAGGAATTCCACCCATGGCCACCAGGGATGCCAATCAGTGACCACAATGGATGCCAATCAGTGCTAAATAATAATGCCTGCTAATCAGTGATGCCCATCAGTAACATCCATTAGTGTATATCAATGCCACCTATCAGTGCCCATCCATGGCCCGTTTCTGTGCCCATCAGTGCTGCCTTCAGTGCCCCATCAGTGCAGCATATTAGTGCCCATCAGTGCCACCTTAGCAGTGCCCATCAGTGCAGCCCCATCAGTGCCCATAGGTGAAGGCAAAAATGTACTTATTTACAAAATTTTGTAACAGAAACAAAAAAACATTTTTTCGATTTATTTTTATTTGTTTAGCAGAAAATAAAAATCCCAGAGGTGATCAAATACCACCAAAAGAAAGCTATATTTGCGGGAACAAAATGATAAAAATTTAGTTTGAGTACAGTGTTGCATGACTGCACAATTGTCATTCAAAGTACGACAGCGCTGAAAGCTGAAAATTGGCCTGGGCAGGAAGATGTATAAGTGCCCGGTATTGAAGTGGTTAAAGTGCTGCTGACCTCAACCTGTATCCTGATCATTCTCTGCCTGCTATCGATGCCTATATATTATCGTCTATTGCTTACCTAGCTCATTTGACCATGCATCCAGTTATTTGTCTGTATTGCTCTACATGCTTCCTGGTCCCTGTTGGTTCCTCTCCTGCCATTGCTGCCAGATTCTCAAGCACCAGTTACCTGCCAGATTCCTGCCAAGCAACTGCCACCTGTTGCCTGTGGGGTCAACTACGGTCGGCTGAACAAATTACAGGCATTCATACCTTGCCATGCTCTTGTGGCCATTGTCTCAACATCAGTGGTCCCTTAGCCGGGGCTGTAAGAGAGGCCTCCCTCTACACATCAGCCTCTAGCATAAGGTATGTGACAACCAGACTGGAGGAAGCGGGAGTGGGTGGCTTGAGTTCTCAGGGGTATGCTGAGAAGCTGAGTCATCTGGCGGTCCAGGCATCTGGGTGGATCCCAACATTAAAGTCAGGATCTCTTCAGAGTCTGGACCGACAGAGTGATATCAGCCGACAGCGGGCTTTTGCCTACTGTAGGCTAAATACGGTATGTGTCACAGGAGTGCAGAACTGAGTGCACTCCTGTGACCCACAGGAGAAGATGGTCCCAAAGAGGGCCCTATTTCTCCTTTAACTACTTCAGCCCCGGAAGATTTTACCCCCTTCCTGACCAGAGCACTTTTTGCAATTTGGCACTGCGTCTCAAACTGACAATTGCACGTTGTTCGATTTTGCACCCAAACACAATTGACATTTTTTTTTTACCACAAATAGAGCTTTCTTTTGGTGGTATTTGATCACCTCTGCAGTTTTTATTTTTTGTGCTATAAACAAAAAAAGAGCGACAATTAAAAAAAAACTTTTTTTTACAAATTATTTTTTACTTTTTGCTATAATAAATATCCCCCAAAAATATATAAAAAAGCTATTTTTTCCTCAGTTTAGGCCGATATGTATACTTCTACATATTTTTGGTAAAAAAAATAAAGAACAATAAGCATATATTGATTGGTTTGCGATTTTTATTAGGACTGCAAAATTATGGCGGACAGATCAGGGCACTTTTGACACTATTTTGGAACCATTGTCATTTATACAGCGATCAGTGCTATAAAAATGCATTGATTACTGTGTATATGACACAGGCAGTGAAGGAGTTAACCACTAGAGTGCGGTGAAGGGGTTAAGTGTGTCCTAGGGAGTGATTCTAACTGTGGGAGGGAGGGGCTACACCTCACATGACAGCGATCACAGCTCTCAATGACAGAGAGCAGTGATCTGAGTATCAGTATAAAGTACAAAGTATCTCCACGTTCTACCTCTCTGTGACATGATCGCGGGCACCCGGTGGACATGGAGTCTACGGAACCCTCAGTCACGGTCACAAGACCGCAGCATCGCTTCTTAATTGGACGTACCTGTACGGCCTTTTGCCCACCAGTGCCATTCTACGTAAATCGGTGTGCGCTGGCCGGCAAGCGGTTAATACATCAAAAAATCAAAAAAAGTAACTGACAGCAGTTTTACCCTTCCCCTCCAAAAAAACATTTTGGATTCAGATATACTTAAGGGAAAGTCCAGCATGTTAAGGCCTAAAGATAACAAGCGCCAGAGCGGCTATACCGAAAGTCATTTCCAGATAGATGGCAGCATCGGAGGAGGTGATTGAGTGCCAATTCCGGGGCTTCGATCTCAGGTAAGTAATTCCTAATGAGCTAGTATGCTATGCATACTAGCTCATTTTGCCTTTGCCTTGTAAGTTGTATTTTTTTTTTAATAGGCTTTACTTCACCTGTGGCCAAGCAGAACCCAGTGAAATCCAGCTAGACTGGTACTGAAACCATAATTTGGTATAATTAAGCCAAAAACCAAACTGCGGTTTTAGGAAACTTAATAGAAAAAAACCACATAGTGCGTGCTCTTCAGGAGCCGGCGCTACACCTACAAACCTCGGCCATATCTATACTCAATATACCCCTAATGACAGCCATGCTTAGAAACCCAAACCCTAGTGTGCTTTACAGAAAATGCAGACCTAGACATGACATAACACTTTTAACAGGCATTGTGCTGTTTTGGTTTCCTCATTTTCCATGCTTATGCCGTGTACACACGACCGGACTTTTCGAGGGACTAGGTCCGACGGACTTTTGGCGGAGTTCCGAATGAACAGACTTGGCCACACACAATCACACCAAAGTCCGACGGATTCGAACGCGATGACGTACGACGGGACTAGAATAAGGAAGTTCATAGCCAGTAGCCAATAGCTGCCCTAGCGTTGGGTTTTGTCTGTCGGACTAGCATACAGACGAGCGGATTTCTCGGTCCGGCGTAGTTCCGGTGGAAAAATGTAAAACATGTTCTATTTCTAAAGTCCGCCAGATTTTTGGCAAGCAAAGGTCCGATGGAGTCTACACAAGATCGAATTGTCCGACAGACTCGTCCCGTCGGACCTTTGCTGTCAAAAAGTCCGGTGGTGTGTACGCAGCATTAGATTCTTTAAAATCTACTCCAGTTTCCCTCTCAAAGAATTTCATACCACGCATCCATACAAACTAAATTAAAGTTTAATGGGATATTTGGAAGCAGGCCTAGTTCAGATATTTATTTTTCAATGGCATGTGACATTTGGAACACAGACAGCATTCATGTACTATTACAGTAAATGATCATAATCCGATATTTGTGACAACACACTCCATGCTGCTTTTGTGCACAAAATAAAAGTGTGACGGCACTCACAGTGTTTAATTGCAGCCACGGTTTAGTCTTTCTCTCAGCCCCTTTCAATATGTTGCTCAGAATTTATAAATACTGTTTACCAATTTGCTGTTTAAATTCAAAACATTCCCCCCACCTTTTTGGGAAATTGCTTTTAGTATGAGAGAGCAGCAAAACAAACAACTTTGTAAACCTGATTAGCAATGTTTTCCTTTATGTTTTAACCACTTACAGACCGGACCATTTTGCTGGTCAAAGACCAGACCACTTTTTGCGATTCGGCACTGCATCGCTTTAACTGACAATTGCGCAGTCGCGCAGCGTGGTTCCCAAACAAAATTGACGTCCTTTTTTTCCCACAAATAGAGCTTTCTTTTGGTGGTATTTGATCACCCCTGCGGTTTTTATTTTTTGCGCTATAAACAAAAATAGAGCGACAATTTTGAAAAAAACGCATTATTTTTTACTTTTTGTTATAATAAATATCCCCCAAAAATATATAAAAAAACATTTTTTTCCCTCGGTTTAGGCCGATACGTATTCTTCTACATATTTTTGGTAAAAAAATCGCAATAAGTGATTATTGATTGGTTTGCGCAAAAGTTATAGCGTTTACAAAATAGGGATAGTTTTACGGCATTTTTATTAATAATTTTTTATACATTTTTTTTGCTAGTAATGGCGGCGATCAGCGATTTTTATTGTGACTGCGACATTGTGGCGGACACATCGGACATTTTTGACAAATTTTTGGGACCATTGTCAGTTATACAGTAATCACTGCTATATAAATGCATTGGTTCCTGTGTAAATTACACTGGCAGTGAAGGGATTAACCAGTGGGTGGTAGTGTAGGCATGGGCGTCCGCAGGTAGGGGCAAGGGGGGTCAAGTGCCCCCCCCTGGAATCAGGGATGAGATCTTAAATTCAACACAGTTCCATCCCTATCGGGGTGCGGGCAGCCCACACCCATGTGCAACCCGCCAGTGGGGTGACACCATCAAGGTTCTGCCAAGCCCCCTATCAGTGTAGCGTGACTGCAGGCTCTTTTCCGTGCTCAGTCCAGCAGAGAACTCGGCAGCGGTGCTATCAGGTTTACCCCGGTCACCCCCTCCTTTCTCCTGTCAGGGAGAAGAGACAACGGCTCTCACCAGGTTCCTCGCCCAGCTTCCGGCCCGCTCTGTTCCTTCCCTATTGGCCATAACTGTTCCTGCCCACTCTGTTCCTTCCCTATTGGCCATAACTGAGGGACAATCAAAAGAGACTAGGAGAGGAGAGAATAATATGACATGTAGTCCCAAAGATTGGTGGCCCCATTTTGCACAGGGAGGAGGATACAGCTTGATCGAGAGATTGAGAGACTGTAGCCTGAGAAAAAAGCTGAGGGAGAGGGTGCTACAGGAAAAAGAACAAGGATTGTGCTGGGCAGAAGCCAGAGAGAGAGAGCCACGCTGCCCAGCGCCACCAGAGAGAGAACTACACTGCCCCATGCCACCAGAGAGAGCCATGCTGTCCAGCACCACCAGAGAGAGCCATGCTGCCCAACACCACCAGAGAGAGAAAGACTGAGTCACTGCCAGGGTACATACATGCTACACTACTGACCAGAGTCGCCCCCGTGGCGCGTGAGCGATCTTCCAGCCGGAGGGATCACTGGTGTTGTTTCGCTGGGTCTGGTAAGAGGGCCTGTTGGCCATTATCCATTACCTATCCTAGGGATTGTACTAAGTCTGCAGTCTCTGACCATGATAATCTGATAATGACATTGTCGAAAAGGGGCGGCGCATGGGTGACCCTAAAATTATGCCCCCCCTTGAAAAAAGTTCTGCGGACGCCCATGAGTGTAGGGGTTAAGTGTGTCTTAGGGGTGTGTTACTAACTGTGGGGGGGTTGGGCTTTCATTTAGTGAGCACTGATCTCTGCTCCAATCACATGGAGCAGAGATCAGCATCACTAGTTACTAGGCAGAATGGAGAAATGCTGTTTACACGGCATTTCCTCCATTTAGCCGTCCCATGAGACGATCGCGGGTATGACCGCGGCGATCGAGTCTGCGGGACCCGCGACCGGACTCACGGGGGTTCCGACCAGCATGCGAGCACGGCAGGGCAGCATTGAAGATTGGACGTACCTGTACACCAACATGCCTGCCCGTGCCATTCTGCCGACGTACATCGGCGTGCGCTGGTCGGGAACCGGTTAAAGAGGAAGTAAAGGCAATTTTTTTTTTTAAAAGCACACCCTGTAAGGCAAAGGCATAATGAGCTAGTATGCATAGCATACTAGCTCATTATAAATAACTTACCTGAGAACATAGCCCCCGAAGCGGTCCTCTGTCTTCCTCTTCGCTGCTGCCATAGATCCCAGAGCACGGGAACTGACACTCGCGGCATATCGCCGCGATTTGCGGCCTGCCCAGTGCCGCTGTCTACGGCGCATGGCTGGAGCGGTGGCTGTCTTCGGGTAAATATCTCCTAAACCGTGTAGGTTTAGGAGATATTTCTTGAACCTACAGGTAAGCCTTAATCTAAGCTTACCTGTAGGTCAAAGTTGGTTGTAAGGGTTTACAACCACTTTAAGAAAGTATTTAGCCCCGAGTGTTACAGTCTGTAACACCCCTTCATTACCAGGCCATGTTTCAGTTTTCAGCACTGTGATAGTTTGATTGACAATTACTCCTCCATGTAACACTGTATCCAAATGATTTTTATATATTTATTTTTAGACAGATAGAGCTTTTTTAGTGGTATTTAATAACCACTGGAATTCATTTTTTTTTTTACTTTTCCTTTACTTTCTGTTAAAAAAAAAAAAAAAAAGAAAAGTATAAAAGCCCTTGACATTACACTTTTTTTTTGTAAAGTAGACACCCTAAGGTCTCATTTTGTCACATTTTTGGGGAAGTTAAAAAATATAATGGTACTGAGGGGATAACATAAATTGATTGAGAATGGTGTGCCAGATACACTAATTCCACGTACACATGACCGGACTTTCCGGCAGACTAGGTCAGACGAAATTAGTCCATCGGACAATCCGATTGTGTGTGGGCTAATCCGATCGTTTTTCATTAAAAAAATCAGACGGACCTAGAAATAGAACATTTCAAATCTGTCCGATGGACTCAATTCCTATCGGGAAAACTGTATGCTGGTCTGACAGACCAAATACAACGCAAGGGAAGCTATTGGCTACTGGCTATTGAACTTCCTTATTAAGTCCCGTCTTACGCCACCGCGTTCAAAATTAACGGACTTTTGAACGGACTTAGTCCGTTCGTGTGTGTGGCCAAGTCCGTTCGTTCAGAAAGTCCATCGAAATTCCGCCGAGTCCATCAGGAAGACCGTCGCACCTAGTCTGTCGGAAAGTCTGGTCGTGTATATGCGGCATAACACTATATTGCCAAAAGTATTGGGACACGTGCCTTTAGAGGCACATGAACTTTAATGGCATGCCAGTGTTAGTTTGTAGGGTTCAATATTGAGTTGGTCCACCCTTTGCAGCTATAACAGCTTCAATTCTTCTGGGAAGGCCATCCACAAGGTTTCAAACCTTTCAAAAAGGACTTTATTGGTGTCAATGTCCAAAGTTGTTGGGTATCAACCCCGGGAACCCCTAGACGGGAAAGAACAAGCCAAGTGGTGGTAACCGGTAAGCCCAAAAAGTTAAGGCCACCCTGCAAAGGGTTATGGCCGCTACACTAGTCTTAGTCCTTAGGGCTCAATATAGAGTTGACCTTTGCAGCTATAACAGCTTCAACTCTTCTGGGAAGGCTGTCCACAAGGTTTAGGAGTGTGTCTATGGGAAGGTTGTCCACAAGGTTTAGGAGTGTGTCTATGGGAATGTTTGACCATTCTTCCAGAAGTGCATTTGTGAGGTCAGGCACTGATGTTGGACGATGAAGTCCTGGCTCGCAGTCTCCTCTCTAATTCATCCTAAAGGTGTTCTATTAGGGTGCAGGCCAGTCAAGTTCCTACACCCCAAACCAGGTCTTTATGGACCTTGCTTTGTACCCTGGTGCACAGTCATGTTGGAACAAGGAAGGGGCAATCCCCAAACTGTTCCCACAAAGTAGGAAGCATGAAATTATCCAAAATGTCTAGATATTCTGAAGCCTTAAGAGTCCGCTTGACTGGAACCAAGGGGCAAAACCCAACCCCTGAAAAACAACTCCCACACCATAACCCCCCCCCCCCCCCCCCTCCACCAAATTATTTGGACCAGTGCACAAAGCATTGGTGGGGATGGAGGAACTTGACTGTCCTGACTTCAACCCGATAGAACACCTTTGTGATGAATTAGAGTGGAGACTGCAAGACAGGCCTTCTCATCCACATCAGTGCCTGACCTCACAAATTCACTTCTAGAAGAAGAATGGTCAAACATTCCCATAGACACACTCCTAAACCTTGTGGACAGCCTTCCCAGAAGAGTTGAAGCTGTTATAGCTGCAAAGGTCAACTCTATATTGAGCCCTAAGTACTAAGACTAGTGTAGCGGCCATAACCCTTTGCAGGGTGGCCTTAACTTTTTGGGCTTACCGGTTACCTCCGCTTGGCTTGTTCTTTCCCATCTAGGGGTTCCCAGGGTTGATACCCAACAACTTTGGACACTGACACCAATAAAGTCCTTTTTGAAAGGTTTTATTTTGCAGGGGTAACATCCAATAACACAGTCTCGTATGGGAACAGAGGACAAAGGTGAAGAACACCCTGAACTGCAGACATAACAAAGTCTCTAGTACCACCCAGAGAGTAGCCACTCGCAGCTAGGCGCTTCAAGGCTGAACAAATCTTTAGCCAGAGATTATGGCAGTCAGCACTTTGATTCAGAACTTGTAAAATCTCTGACCTTGAACAAGTTGTAACTGAAAGTGAACAGGAACCTTTTTCCTCAGTACCTGGAACGTTCTCTGTCTCCTTGAGAGTACTGGAAAAAACGTGGATTTGCTAGTGTCCTTCCCAACTCAGTAACCAGGCACTTCTCAGGATGCCAGCTTGTTGGCCCTCCTCCGAAGAGTCCTCCCTTGGTCACTTTCTCGAGCTGCGGTGCCTCTCCAAGCTGAGAGCACACCCGGACGCCTTGAATCCTCCCTCAGTTACTTCGCCTCGGACCAGCCAGTTCCAAGACTCGGGAACAGACGGATCCCTACAGCATACCAGGCGGGTCTATCAGGGGTAACCAACAGAAGCATGTTGCGGAGCGTCGAACGCTCCGTGACCGGGACCCCTCGTGGGGCCACCCCGCTCCAGGAAACAGGAACAGACCGCTAGGGCCTCGCGAACGAACCACCCGTAACACGTGACCTCAACATCTTAAGTACCCCTCCCCAGACTCCTCAGCGGGGCCCGGCACACCCACTGATTGGTTCCAAGGAAGCTGATACCGAAACCGTCCAACCAGGCCTAGTTCTGGCCTTTCATGTGCACCTCACCATACACATGACCAGGCAAAACTCTAACACAGCCCAGCCAAACTGATCTCAAAGTTAACCTACATAATTAACCCTCAGAACCCCATTACCGTTCTGAGGCAAAAACTAAATTTACACATGAATGACACTTTGTCCAAAATGTCATCCGCTACACTAGGATGCCCTTATAGTTCATGTGAATAAAAAGGCAGGCATCCCAATACTTTTGGTAATATAGTGTATGATTAATGGCCCTGTGGTATATGTAATGACCTGCCAGATAGGGCTGTTGGGCAGAGCTGTGTAAATCTCAGAGCTAGATGGACAGAAATACAAATCCTTTGACTGTTTTCTGAAATTAAGCTTTAACCCATGCACATATACTGCGTCAGGGCCTCTCTGTGACACTTCCAGGTCTGGGGTGTACACATGCATGGCCGGCAACCTGACGATCAGCGTGTCTGGCAGATGCGATGTCCACCAGGGCAGATCACCATTCGGTTAGTAGGGAAGACAGAGATCCTGTGTTTCTGCTAAGCAGGAACAGAGATCTCTGCCTTACCTTAGTAAAAGCCCCTCCCCCACAGTTAGAAAGCACTCGCTATGGACACATTTTATTCTTTGATTGCCCCTGATGTTAACCCCTTCCTTGCCAGTGTCCTTAGTACAGTGACAGTGTATATTTTAGCACTGATCACTGCATTAGTGTCACTAGTCCCCAAAAAGTGTCAGCTAAGTGTCCGATTTGTTTGCCACAATATCGCAGTCTCACTATAAGTCGCTGATTGCCGCTATTACTAGTAAAAAAAAAGAAGAGAGAAAAACATCCCATAGTTTGTAGATGCTATAACTTTTGTGAAAACCAAAATTATCAGTCTTTTTTTGTTTATAGCGCATAAAATAAAAACCACAGAGGTGATAAAATATCACAAAAAGAAAGCTCTATTTGTGGGAAAAAAAGGACAACATTTTATTTGGATACCATGTCGCACGACCGCGCAATTGTCAGTTAACCAGTTCCCGACCAGCGCACGCCGATGTACGTCGGCAGAATGGCACGGGCAGGCAAATTGGCGTACAGGTACGTCCAATATTTAATGCCGCTCTCGCGTGCTGGCCGGGACCCCCATGAGTCCGGTTGTGGGTTCCGCGGACTCGATCGCCATGGGCATACCCATGATCGTCTCATGGGGCAGCTGAACGGAGAGATGCCGTTGTAAACAGCATCTCCCCCGTTCTGCCTAGCAACTAGTGACGCTGATCTCTGCTCCATGTGATTGGAGCAGAGATCAGTGTTCACTAAATGAAAGCCCAGCCCCCAACAGTTAGTAACACACCCCTAGGAACACTTAACCCCTACACTGCCACCCACTGGTTAACCCCTTCACTGGCAGTGTCATTTACACAGGAATCACTGCATTTATATAGCAGTGATTGCTGTATAAATGACAATGGTCCCAAAAACGTGTCAAAAATGTCCAATGTGTCCACCATAATGTCGTAGTCACAATAAAAATCGCTGATCGCCGCCATTACTAGTAAAAAAAAAAAAAGATTAATGAAAATGCCATAAAACTATCCCCTATTTTGTAAACGCTATAACTTTTGCGCAAACCAACCAATAATCGCTTATTGCGATTTTTTTTATACCAAAAATATGTAGAAGAATATGTATCGGCCTAAACTGAGGGAAAAAATGTTTTTTTTAATATATTTTTGGGGGATATTTATTATAACAAAAAGTAAAAAATAATGCGTTTTTTTTTTCAAAATTGTCGCTCTATTTTTATTTATAGCGCAAAAAATAAAAAAACCACAGGGATGATCAAATACCACCAAAAGAAAACTCTATTTGTGGGAAAAAAAGGACGTCAATTTTGTTTGGGAGCCACGTCGCACGACCACGCAGTTGTCAGTTAAAACGACGCAAAAAGTGGTCTGGTCTTTGGCCAGCAAAATGGTCCGGGGCTGAAGTGGTTAAACTAATATAGTGTCGCATCGCAAAAAAAAATGACCTGGTCATGAAGGGGGGGTAAACCTTCCGGAGCTGAAGTGGTCATGAAGGGGGGTAAACCTTCCGGGGCTGAAGTGGTCATGAAGGGGGGTAAACCTTCTGGAGCTGAAGTGGTCATGAAGGGGGTAAACCTTCCGGAGCTGAAGTGGTCATGAAGGGGGGGTAAACCTTCCAGAACTAAAGTGGTCATGAAGGGGGGTAAACCTTCCGGAGCTGAAGTGGTCATGAAGGGGGGTAAACCTTCCAGGGCTGAAGTGGTCATGAAGGGGGGTAAACCTTCTGGAGCTGAAGTGGTCATGAAGGGGGATAAACCTTCCGGAGCTGAAGTGGTCATGAAGGGGGTAAACCTTCCGGAGCTGAAGTGGTCATGAAGGGGGGTAAACCTTCCGGAGATGAAGTGGTCATTAAGGGGGGTAAACCTTCCGGAGCTGAAGTGGTCATGAAGGGGGGTAAACCTTCCGGAGCTGAAGTGGTCATGAAGGGGGGTAAACCTTCCGGAGCTGAAGTGGTCATGAAGGGGGGTAAACCTTCCGGAGCTGAAGTGGTCATGAAGGGGGGTAAACCTTCCGGAGCTGAAGTGGTCATGAAGGGGGGTAAACCTTCCGGAGCTAAAGTGGTCATGAAGGGGGGTAAACCTTCCGGAGCTAAAGTGGTCTTGAAGGGGGGTAAACCTTCCGGAGCTGAAGTGGTCATGAAGGGGGGTAAACCTTCCAGGGCTGAAGTGGTCATGAAGGGGGGTAAACCTTCCGGAGCTGAAGTGGTCATGAAGGGGGGTAAACCTTCCAGGGCTGAAGTGGTCATGAAGGGGGGTAAACCTTCCGGAGCTGAAGTGGTCATGAAGGGGGGTAAACCTTCCAGGGCTGAAGTGGTCATGAAGGGGGGTAAACCTTCCGGAGCTGAAGTGGTCATGAAGGGGGGTAAACCTTCCAGGGCTGAAGTGGTCATGAAGGGGGGTAAACCTTCCAGGGCTGAAGTGGTCATGAAGGGGGGTAAACCTTCCAGGGCTGAAGTGGTCATGAAGGGGGGTAAACCTTCCGGAGTTAAACAGCTCTCAATTTCGGAAAAAATATTGATAACATTTTTTTTTTTATACTTAACACTTAACAGGCTTTCATTAGAACACATGAGCAAACTTACACATCCCCCGACATCTCGACAGAGTGAAACTGTTGCTGAATTTTGAATACCGAATTCCTAATTTGCACACATGAATAAATACATTTGTTTCCTGGTTTAAATTATCTTTAGCTATTCATTTAGGTAGCATGATCTTTTCCAGAAAAAAAACAACAACATTTTTACGATAGAGCCCCATTATTCTTCCCGCGCTATTATTAGGCTGTTACATGGTCACACTGACATCTCCCTGGCATACATAATAGACAACACTTTTTGTATTTGTTTGGTCTGAGTTTAGGATGGAAAGGGAGAGAGACGGTGAAGGATTATGGGTATCTTCATTAATTCCCTCACACTGCACAGAAAAGGAAGCTACAAATAATTATCTGGAAGGAGATTTTTCCTGCTCGGATATCAAGAGAAGTGAGACTGCTGAGAATAATAATACCCATATCTTTATCCTCAGTCCTGTTATAATACATTGCAATTTACTCGTGGCTGAATATGTGTAGTATAATATAGCTGTCATTTCTTAGAGACAGAGTGCCTAATAATGAAATTTAAGGTGGGTTTATCGTTAAATTTACACATGAAGTGAATCAATAGAACATATGTCAGCATTTCCGAACCGCATTATTATTTTTTTAAAAAAAAGAAAAGTACCTCTTGCTTGTTAGGAGTAAAAAAAAAAAAGAAAGATGTTCCCCAGTTGCCTTATGTGACCTAAAGCCTAGGTAGTCTTTAGCATTGTGGGTATTTCATGGCAGTAAAGACTGATAATGCCACATACACACAATCGAATTGTCCAGCGTACTTGGTCCGGCAAACAATCCGGCGGATAGTCCGGTGGACTTTCTACCGAACGGACTAGGCCACACACGGACGCACGGAAAGTCCAGCAATTGCTAGCGCGATGACGTACGACACGTATGACGGGACTAGAAAAAGGACGTTCAACAGCCAGTAGCCAATAGCTTCCTTTTCGTACTTGCTTCTGAGCATGCGTCATTCCTAGTCCGTCGGACTTGCATACTCACGAACGTATTGTCCGCTGAAACCCAAGTCTGGCGGAAAGATTGGGCTGCAAAACGACTTTCTAAGTCCGCCGGACTTTACGCTGAAAAATTCCGCTGAAGCCCACACACGATCGGATTATCCAGTGAAATTTGATCGTGTGTACGCGGCATAAGGCCCATTTCACATGAAGGGTCTGAACAGGTCTGCTTTTTTCAGATGGACTTGATAGGACAGTCCATTCACTCCCAGGGACCAGCAGGTGTAAACTAACTTTTGTACATCTGCATTCCATCCAAAGCCTCGCTGTGGCAAGTCGGTTCAACATCACTCAATGTTGGTGACATCACATCACATCCAGCGCACACGCCCAACTACACCAGCCGCACCATCCACCAGTTTGGAGTGCTCTGCCTGGTCCAATGGGGGCCTCTCTACATCACTGACCCTTATGCCGTGTACACACAACCGGACTTTTCAACGGACAAGGTCCGACGGAATGAATCCAATCATGTATGGGCTCCAGCAGACTTTTTTTTCCCCAAAAGTCAGACGGACCTAGAAATAAAACATGTTTCAAATCTTTCAGACAGACTCGAGTCTGGTTGAAAAATCCGTTCATCTGTATGCTAGTCCGACAGGTTTCCGTTACATCAGGGGGGGGTGGGGTCACCCAAACGTCATTGGGGAAGCCAGGCTTTCCCCCCTGTGTCAGAGGGGGTGGGGTCAGGTGACGGGTGGCCCCTGCCCTCCTCATATAAGAAATGTCAGACTGCCGGGATACCCGCAGTGTCTCCGCCAGTGGAGACAGAGGATGGATGGAATGCGCTGCGCTGGACTGGAGGGAGAGATCACCCATCGCTGGATCAGATCAGCCATCGCTGGACCCCGGAGAGAAGATCATCCATCACTGGATAGCAAGAGTGGATTACCACCGCTGGAATCTTTTTTTTTTTTTTTTTTTTTTTAATAAAGGACTTTTTCAAAAGTGTGTTTGTCTTTTTTAACATTATTTTACACTTTCTTTGTGAAATGGTAGGGGTACTTTTGTACCCCCTTACCATTTCAAACAGGGGGGTGTGATCTGCGGGTCCCCTTGTTAAAGGGGGCTTCCAGATTCTGATAACCCCCCCGCCCGTATACCCCCACAACCACCGGCCAGGGTTTTGGGGATGAGGCCCTTGTCCTCATCAACATGGGGACAAGGTGCTTTGAGGGGTCACAGACCCCCAAAGCACCCTCCCAATGTTGAGGGCATGTGGCCTGGTACGGTTCAGGAGGGGAGGCGTTCCCTCGTCCCCCCATTTTCCTGCGGCCTGCCAGGTTGCGTGCTCGGATAAAGGGTCTGGTATGTATTTTTAGGGGGAACTTCACACCATTTTTTTTTTTTTATTTGACGTGGAGTTCCCCTTAAAATCCATACCAGACCTGAAGGGTACACTAGGATATTTAGGGGGAACCCCACGTCATTTTTTTTTTTTTTTGAAATTTGATGCAGGGTTCCCCTTAATATCCATAACAGACCTGAAGGGCCTGGTAATTGAATTTGGGGGAACCTCACACTTTTTTTTATTTTTATCAATGACTGTTCTCTGTATTATGGGGAGCCGACAATTCATTATAGCCGCGAGTGATTTTAAATGACTTTTTTTCTGCAGAAATGACACTTTGTGCAGGGACAGTTCTAGGCACAGGAAACATGCGCCCCTTCACAGGCATACTATAGACACCCCCCAGGTACAAAATGTATAGGAATATTACACTTTTATTGTTTCACTTTAATCATTATTAAAATCACTGCTCCTGAAAAAACTTCAGTTTTTAAAACTTTTTTTGCATTGATACATGTCCCCTGGGGCAAGACCCAGGTCCCCAAACCCTTTTTAGGACAATAACTTGCATATTAGCCTTTAAAATTAGCACTTTTGATTTTGAACGTTCGAGTCCCATAGACTTTAATAGGGTTCTAAAGTTCACACAAATCTTAGGTCTGTTCGCAGGTTCTGGTGCGAACCGAACCGGGGGGTGTTCGGCTCATCCCTAATCATCACCGGAGCCAACGTGGCAATATGCTGTGGCTGGAGGAGCATGACTGCCAATTTGTTGTTTACAAGTGTTCTCTCCTCTCTGTAGGCTCATGTTCCTACCTTCCTGAACCTCAGAACCAGGATCTAAATCAAGTAATGGCTATGCATCGCCAAGGAGCAAATGGCTGATGCTGTATTTAAATAATTCAGCTGACTCCTCCATGCCCGATGCTGGGTCTATGGCAGGAGTAGCTGTGGACAAGGAGGCAGAATAAGCCACTCTGGCAGTTGCAATGGACTGCATACTAGTCTCTGCTTGGGTGATTGAGGATGGTTTAGTAAGCCAGTCCACCACTTCCACTGCATGCTGTGGCTGGATACCATGGGCAACATCACTAAACAGAGTAAATGATGCCCTGCCTTAGGACTGACCATATCCACCTTTGCCTGTGGACACATACAATGCTGGCCCCCTCACAGTGTCATTGGAATGTCTGCCTCTCCTTGTTGGCCTCCCAGACCTGATTGGGTGCTTATTAACAAAATGTAATAAAGATGGGGAAATGTGTATGTAGATGCACTTTAACCACTTCAATACAGGGCACTTTCACCCCCTTCCTTCCAGCCCAATTTTCAGCTTTCATCGCTCTCGCACTTTCAATGACAATTGCGCGGTCATGCTACACTGTACCCAAATTAAATTTTTATCATTTTGTTCGCACAAATAGAGCTTTATTTTGGTGTTATTTATTCACGACTCCGTTTTTTATTTTTTGCGATATAAGCGCAAAAAAAGCGGATATTTGGAAAAAAAACAATATTTTCTTTTTTCTATTTTAAAAGAAATCCAATAAAATCAAATTTTGTCATAAATTTAAGCCAAAATGTATTCTGCTACATGTTTTTGGTAAAAAAAATTCCGTTAAGTGTATAATAATTGGTTTGTGTGATCACGGACATATGTACGCAAATGATCATGTACATATGTGTGCAGATAATCATTGGGACATGTGATTTTAGTGGGACATATGTGGGGGACATGTTTTTATTATTAGGGACATGTGCTTTTATTATTTGGGGACATGTATGTTTTGGGGACATGTGTGTTTTGGGGACATATGTGAGGACTGTGTTTATACTGTGTGGTGTGTTGTGTGTTTACACTAGACTGGTGATCAGTGAGTAAAAATCTGTAAAAAACAGCTCATACTCACTGATCATCAGCCGGCTGCAGCGATCTGCTCTCCTCTCCTCAGCGATGACTTCTGTGTGAGGAGAGGAGGAGCCAATTGCCTAGCAACCGGCTGTTTGTTTACATCAAATGACGGCCGTGATTGGACACGGCCATCATGTGATCAGGAAGGCCAATCACAGAGCCCTCCTGCCGATCTGAGATGCGCCGTGTCCGGGTGACACGAGCATGTTTAATTCAGGGATGTTTAATTCAGAATATATATATATATATATATATATATATATATATATATATATATATATATATATATATATATATATATATATATATATTCTGAATTAAACATGCAATAATGCACTGAAATATACTGTGTTGAATGCTCAGTAATGCACTGCAATATACTGCGGTAAACGTGCAATAACGCACTGAGATATACTGCTTTAAATTAGTACCAACACACTGCAATATACTGTGGTAAACGCAAACCAATGCACTGAAAATATACTGCATTAAATGTACACTGACACACTACAGTATATTGCGTTAAACCTGCAATAATGCATTTACATATACTGCATTAAATGTGCACTAATGCACTGCAATATACTGTGGTAAACCTGTAATAATGCACTGAAAAATACTGCATTAAATGCACAGTAACAAAAATACAATATACTGCAGTAAACCTGCAATAGCTCACAGAAATAAACTGCGTTAAATGTGCACTAACATACAGCAATATACTACTACTGTAAACACCTGCAATAATGCATTTAAATATACTGCGGTAAACGTGCGGGGGGGGGGGGGGGGGGCTTATTAATAAAATGTACTAAAGATGTGGAAATGTGGATGTGGATGCACTTTATTAAGTGGAAAATGGTGATTTGTGCACTTTAATTTGAGTACTTACTACACAAACACACTCCACTGACACACTAGAGCAGGGATGTGAAATTAGCGGACCTCCAGCTGCTGCAGTACTACAAGTCCCATGAGGCATAGCAATATTCTGACAGCCACAAGCATGACATCTGGATGCAGAGGCATGATGGGACTTGTAGTTTTGCAACAGCTGGAGGTCCGCTAATTGCATATCTCTGCACTAGAGTATACTGTGGTAAGGCACTGAAACTCACTGCACTGAAATACACTGTGTTGAATGTGCAGTAATGCACTGCAATATACTGCGGTAAATGTGCAAAAATGCACTGAAATAAACTGTGTTAAATGAGCACTAACACACTGCAATAAGGCACTGAAATATACTGCGTTAATTGTGCACTAATGCACTGCAATATACTGTGGTAAACCTAAAATAATGCACTGAAATATAATGCATTAAATGCGCAGTAACAAAAATACAATATACTGCGGTAAACCTGCAATAGCTCACAGAAATAAACTGCGTTAAATGTGCACTAACACACAGCAATATACTACTACTGTAAACCTGCAATAATGCATTGAAATATACTGCGGTAAACGTGCACGGGGGGGGGCTTATTAATACAATGTACTAAAGATGTGGAAACATGCAATAACACACTGCAATGTAATGCGATAAATCTACAATAATGCACTGAAATATACTGCGTTAAACGAGCAGTGACGCACTGAAATATACTGTGGTAAACATGCAATAACACACTGAAATGTACTACGGTAAACCTGAAATAATGCACTGCAATATACTGCAGTAGACGTGCACTAACACACTAAAATATACTGCAGGAAACATGCCCTTACAAAATAAAATGACAAAAAAGTTAAAATGAATAGTCACACTTCTCTTACACTGTACTATGACTAGATTCACACTAATGTGACACTAAAGTAAAAATGAATGGTCCCACTTCACTCACACTGCACTATCATTATATTCACACAAAACTGATACTTTACACTCACAATAGAATCACAAAAGTACACTATAGCACACTATAGTAGCACTGAACAAAGCCCTGATCTATATCTCTCTATGCCAACTTCACACTGCAAATGGCCGCAATTGGAAGACTATTTTTATAGTGTGGGGTGGGACTAAGAGCAGTGAGTCATGATTGTATAGTGTCATCATAACTGTGTTAAGTTAGGGCTCTGACAGTACTATGTGCCCTGATTGGGCAAAGCTTTCATTGCTTCAGCCAACCATGGCTTCCAATGTATTGTGAAGCGGTGCAGTGCATTGTGGTCATTCGACGACCAGAACAAGCGGTCAAACATAATTAGGGTGTTCGAACGGGCGACCAACTTATGCTCTGGCAGAACCATTCACCCAACTCTACAGCAGAGGGTTATTACACAGACTTCCATATGTTGGTTCTCCAAACAGCATAGCGCCTGAACTATTTAGCAGTACATTTGTGGACTTTTACACATGCCTGCTCCAATCTGGTCCGATAATGAAGTACAGAAGGGTACCCATCCTCCTCCTCTCTAGGCAGATTGGATCAGAGGGCAGTTGAGTGTAAACGGACAGTGGATTCTGTTTACTCCAGGCCACCCATAGAGCAAAGTGGGCTCTGTTCGGGTCTACTCTGCAGAAACTGAGCGGACACGGATGTGTCATCTGTCTGCTCAGATGTGTCATCTGTAAGTGGATCTCTTGCTAATTGGAATGAAAAGGGGCCACACTGTTTATTTTTTAATCAGTAAGGATGAGTTACATGTTGGTTTAACATGAGACTGACCCAAACCTAGCCTGTTTGCAGTTTGGTGAACAGGTAAACAGATTGGGCAGTTTTAGACAGTTCACCCTACTGATATACCAGCTTGAAGTCTATAATTTTGTGGTGGTAGCAATAACGCCACAAAATGAGAGCCAATTGACAACCTTGTGTTTGTCTCCCTCTTGTGACAGCAATAAAGTTAAATGAAAAAAAAGTGTAAAAAAATACAATTAAAAAATGTTAAAATAAAAATAATCAACAATTTTTTTTTTTATCCTTGGCGTATACACAAAACAAAAAGGCAGCGTAGGTCCTGCATGCATATGTAAACAGTGATTGTACTACACAAGTGAGTTATCGCTGTAAACATCAAGAGTCATTCACAGTTAACTCTTAACTGATAACCTGTAAAGCATGGATGCTCAACCTGTCAACAGATAATATAGTTTACTCTGCTAGGGGCAAGGGGTTGCCATCATCCCTCAAAACTGTACTTTCAATTCATAAAACATCTATTGGGATTTTATAGGCAAGCAATAAATTCCATTTACCCCTTAACCACTTCAGCTGCAGTAAGGTTTTTACCCACTTCCTGATTAGGCAATTTTTTTGTGACACGGCAATGCGTTGCTTTAACTGACAATTGCGTGGTCTTGCGATGATGTACCCAAAAAAAAATAATAAAATTTCCTTTTTTCCCACAAATAGAGCTTTCTTTTGGTGATATTTGATCGCCTCTGCAATTTATATATTTTTTTGCTATCAAAAAAAGACAGACAAGTTTGAAAAAACCCAACATTTTTTACTTTCTGCTATAATACATATCCAAAAGAAAAATGAAAAAATTCTTCATTTAGGCTAATATGTACATATCTACATATTGTTAGTAAACAAAAATCCCAATAAGCGTATATTGATTGGTTTGTGTAAAAAGTTATACAAACTATATGATTGATAGATTTAGGAAATTTTTATTTAATTTTTTTTACTGGTAATGGCATTGATCAGTGATTTTTAGCAGGACTGCGACATTGCAGTGGACAAATCTGACACAGAGTGACACTTTTTGGGGACCTGTGACATTATTACAGTGATCAGTGCTAAAACAATGCACTGATTACTGTATAAATGGCACTGGCAGGGAAGGGGGGTTAACACCAGGGGCAATCAAATGTTCCTTAGTTAGTTGCTTACCAACTGTGTGGGGCAGTGTCACACTCAAGGAAAAGAGAGATCTGTGATTCAGCTTAGCTAAATCACAATATCATTCTTTCCCTTCCTGACAGGTCTGCCGTTTGCCTTGTTTGCACAGGCAAATGGCTGATCCCTCTCTCCTGTGAACGATTGGCGGGTCGTGCCCACCAGACCTGCTGATTGACTCCTGTTGTGTCCATGTCCAACCACAGAAGGAGTGGTGCGCCAGCACGTCCACTAAGCCGTGTGCACAAAATCACATACAGGTACATGATTTTTGATTCAGCCAGGCTTGAATGACCGCTGCGAAAATACTGTGTGACATAAAATATTGCAATGATCACCATTTTATTCTCTAAGATCTCTGATATATATATATATATATATATATATATATATATATATATATATATATATGTGCAAGGCTGGCCAAAGGCCAGCCTGTATTTGTGGGAGGAGTCTGAGGGCTATTTAATCCTCCTTCTCTGCCAAGGCCGGTGTTGTCAGCGTTTCTGGGTTCAGAAGGGGGTGGGGCCATCACACGTCACTTCCGGGTCCTTGCCAAGACACGTCGGCTGCACTTGTGGTGGTGGTGCCTCTCTCGATGCTCACACTGGGCTCCACCGTGGAGACCGCCTGCCCACCCACCTGTTACCCCTGGGTGCATCCGACAGCACGAGGGTGCCATCCGCTTCTCCCGGTGTTTACGCCGGGGGGGGGGGGGGGGGTCGGCCGCCTGTCCACCGGCTCCTTTCTCCCTATGCATATCTGGCTTCAGGAGGGGGCTGCCCACTCGCTTCTCCAGGTGTTCACACAAGGGGGTGATCGGCCACCTCCCGACTCCCCATGCACATCCAGCTCCACAAGGGAGCCATGCGCTCTCTCCCCATGCACACCTTGCTTCATGTGGGCGCCGCCAGCTGATGCTCCCGGTGTTCACACGGGGGTGATCGGCCACCCGCCCGCCTACTCCTCTCCCCATGGATATGCATCTCTATGAGGGAGCCGCACGCCTGGTGATCTGCCGCCCACCTGCTCCTCTCCTCATGCACATCTGGCCCCATGAGGGGGGCTGCCCGCCCATTTCTCCCAGTGCTCACGGGCGGGGGGGTATTATGCGGCCACCCACCCGTCGCTCCTCTCTTCCCACAAACTGGCATCGCTGCACCACAGTCACAGAGGACTTCAGACCTACCCACAGCAGTCATGGCAACAGCCAGACATGAGGTGACAGGTATGCCGAGGTTTGCAGTAGGAGATGTACCATGCTGGAGTATCGTTTGGGTTTAGTCGCATGTCATTTTCAAGCTTACATAAGGTGAAGGTTACATTCATTGTCAGCAGGGCTTGGTATGCCTGGGAGGCTGGCAAGGCAGGGAGGATGTAAACTAAATACATTGCTGCTTTTACTTTGTTATTTTGTTTTATTTGGTCAGTGTTTCTATCGTAGCATTTATGCCCTAGGAGTTCTGTCATACCGTTTTCTGTCATAGCGGTCTGCCCCAGCATTTCTGTCATAGCATTTCTGCCCCGGCATTTCTGTATTAGCATTCTGCCTGGCATTTCTGTCATAGCGTTCTGCCCCAGCATGTCTATCATAGTGTTCTGCCAAGCATTTCTGTCATATCGTTTCTGCCCCAGAATTTCTGTCACAGCGTTCTGCCCCAGTTTTTTTCTGTCATAGCATTCTGCCCCAGCGTTTCTGTGATAGCGCTTTGCCCCAGGGTTGCTGTCATAGCGTTTCTGTCACAGCATTTTTCTGTCATAGCGTTCTGCCCCGGCATTTCTGTCATAGCGCTCTGCCCGGCATTTCTGTCTCTGCGTTCAGTCTCGGCATTTCTGTCATACAGTTTCTGCCCCAGGTTTTCTGTCATAGCGTTTTTCCCCAGCTTTTCTGTCATAACGTTCTACCCAGAATTTTGTCATAGCGTTTCTGCCCCAGCATGTCTGTCATAGCATTCTGCCCCAGCATTTCTATCATAGTGTTCTGCCCAGCATGTCTGTCATAGCGTTCTGCCTCAGCATGTCTGTCATAGTGTTCTGCCAAGCATTACTGTCATAGCGTTTCTGCCCCAGAATTTCTGTCACAGCGTTCTGCCCCAGTTTTTTTCTCTCATAGCGTTCTGCCCCAGCGTTTCTGTCATAGCGTTTTGCCCCAGGGTTGCTGTCATAGCGTTTCTGTCACAGCGTTTTTCTGTCATAGCGTTCTGCCCCAGCATTTCTGTCATAGCGCTCTGCCCGGCATTTCTGTCTCTGGGTTCAGTCTCGGCATTTCTGTCATACAGTTTCTGCCCCAGGTTTTCTGTCATAGCGTTTTTCCCCAGCTTTTCTGTCATAACGTTCTACCCAGAATTTTGTCATAGCGTTTCTGCCCCAGCATGTCTGTCATAGCATTCTGCCCCAGCATTTCTATCATAGTGTTCTGCCCAGCATGTCTGTCATAGCGTTCTGCCTCAGCATGTCTGTCATAGTGTTCTGCCAAGCATTACTGTCATAGCGTTTCTGCCCCAGGATTTCTGTCACAGCGTTCTGTCCCAGTTTTTTTCTGTCATAGCTTTCTGCCCCAGCGTTTCTGTCATAGCGTTTTGCCCCAGAGTTGCTGTCATAGCGTTTCTGTCACAGCATTTTTCTGTCATAGCGTTCTGCCCTGGCATTTCTGTCATAGCGTTCTTCCCAGCATGTCTGTCATAGCGTTCTGCCCTGGCATTTCTGTCATAGCGTTCTGCCCCGGCATTTCTGTCATAGCGTTTTCTGCCCCAGGGTTGCTGTCATATAATTTTCTACCCCAGGATTTCTGTCATAGCCTTTCTATCCCAGGATTTCTGTCATAGCGTTTCTGTCCCAAGATTTCTGTCATAGCATTTCTGTCCCAGCTTTGCTGTCTTAGCATTCTGCTCCAGCATTTCTGTCATTGCATTCTTCCCCAGCATTTTCTGTCATAGCGTGCTGCCCCAGCATTTCTGTGAAGCATTCTGCGCCAGCACTTCTGTTATAGCGTTCTGCCACAGGCTTTCTGTTATAGCATTTTCTGCCCCAGGGTTTCTGTTATAGCATTTTCTGTCCCAGGGTTATTGTTATAGCATTTTCTGCCCCAGGGTTTCTGTTATAGTGTTTTCTGCCCCAGGATTTCTGTCATAGTGTTTCTGCCCCAGGATTTCTGTCATAGCGTTTCTGCCTCAGGATTTCTGTCATGACATCTCTGCCCCAGGATTTCTGTCATGGCATTTTTCTGTCATAGTGTTCTGCCTCAGCATTTCTGTCTCTGCGTCAGTCTCAGTATTTCTGTCATAGCGTTTCTACCCCAGAAATTCTGTCGTTGCATTTCAGTCTCAGCGTTCTGTCCTAGCGTTTCTGCCCCAGGATTTTTGTCATGGCATTTCTGCATCCCCGTTTCTGCCCCAGGAATTCTGTCATTGCATTTCTGCCTCAGCGGTTCAGTCTCAGCGTCCTGTCGTAGCGTTTCTGCCCCAGGATTCTGTCATTACATTTCTGCCTCAGCGTTCACTTTCAGCATTTCTGTCATAGCGTTTCCCAGAGGGGCGTTGTTATCCAGTCACGGCATATACTCTGGTAGCTGTTTTCATCTTCGTTGGTTGTCATGTCTCATCATATCTGTGTTCATGTTTGTACCTGGGTCAGTTAGCTAGGGCGCACATGTCAGGATCTGTCTTGTCTACAGATCCATACGGGATGAGGTTTTGTTTGTTAATGAAATAAATACATTGCTGCTTTTACTTTGTTATTTTGTTTTATTTGGTCAGTGTTTCTATCGTAGCATTTATGCCCTAGGAGTTCTGTCATACCGTTTTCTGTCATAGCGGTCTGCCCCAGCATTTCTGTCATAGCATTTCTGCCCCGGCATTTCTGTATTAGCATTCTGCCTGGCATTTCTGTCATAGCGTTCTGCCCCAGCATGTCTATCATAGTGTTCTGCCAAGCATTTCTGTCATATCGTTTCTGCCCCAGAATTTCTGTCACAGCGTTCTGCCCCAGTTTTTTTCTGTCATAGCATTCTGCCCCAGCGTTTCTGTGATAGCGCTTTGCCCCAGGGTTGCTGTCATAGCGTTTCTGTCACAGCGTTTTTCTGTCATAGCGTTCTGCCCCGGCATTTCTGTCATAGCGCTCTGCCCGGCATTTCTGTCTCTGCGTTCAGTCTCGGCATTTCTGTCATACAGTTTCTGCCCCAGGTTTTCTGTCATAGCGTTTTTCCCCAGCTTTTCTGTCATAACGTTCTACCCAGAATTTTGTCATAGCGTTTCTGCCCCAGCATGTCTGTCATAGCATTCTGCCCCAGCATTTCTATCATAGTGTTCTGCCCAGCATGTCTGTCATAGCGTTCTGCCTCAGCATGTCTGTCATAGTGTTCTGCCAAGCATTACTGTCATAGCGTTTCTGCCCCAGAATTTCTGTCACAGCGTTCTGCCCCAGTTTTTTTCTCTCATAGCGTTCTGCCCCAGCGTTTCTGTCATAGCGTTTTGTCTCAGGGTTGCTGTCATAGCGTTTCTGTCACAGCATTTTTCTGTCATAGCATTCTGCCCCAGCATTTCTGTCATAGCGCTCTGCCCGGCATTTCTGTCATAGCGTTCTGCCCCGGCATTTCTGTCATAGCGTTTTCTGCCCCAGGGTTGCTGTCATATCATTTTCTACCCCAGGATTTCTGTCATAGCGTTTCTATCCCATGATTTCTGTCATAGCGTTTCTGTCCCAAGATTTCTGTCATAGCATTTCTGTCCCAGCTTTGCTGTCTTAGCATTCTGCTCCAGCATTTCTGTCATTGCGTTCTTCCCCAGCATTTTCTGTCATAGCGTGCTGCCCCAGCATTTCTGTGAAGCATTCTGCGCCAGCACTTCTGTTATAGCGTTCTGCCACAGGCTTTCTGTTATAGCATTTTCTGCCCCAGGGTTTCTGTTATAGCATTTTCTGTCCCAGGGTTATTGTTATAGCATTTTCTGCCCCAGGGTTTCTGTTATAGTGTTTTCTGCCCCAGGATTTCTGTCATAGTGTTTCTGCCCCAGGATTTCTGTCATAGCGTTTCTGCCTCAGGATTTCTGTCATGACATCTCTGCCCCAGGATTTCTGTCATGGCATTTTTCTGTCATAGTGTTCTGCCTCAGCATTTCTGTCTCTGCGTCAGTCTCAGTATTTCTGTCATAGCGTTTCTACCCCAGAAATTCTGTCGTTGCATTTCAGTCTCAGCGTTCTGTCCTAGCGTTTCTGCCCCAGGATTTTTGTCATGGCATTTCTGCATCCCCGTTTCTGCCCCAGGAATTCTGTCATTGCATTTCTGCCTCAGCGGTTCAGTCTCAGCGTCCTGTCGTAGCGTTTCTGCCCCAGGATTCTGTCATTACATTTCTGCCTCAGCGTTCACTTTCAGCATTTCTGTCATAGCGTTTCCCAGAGGGGCGTTGTTATTCAGTCACGGCATATACTCTGGTAGCTGTTTTCATCTTCGTTGGTTGTCATGTCTCATCATATCTGTGTTCATGTTTGTACCTGGGTCAGTTAGCTAGGGCGCACATGTCAGGATCTGTCTTGTCTACAGATCCATACGGGCTGAGGTTTTGTTTGTTAATGATTGGCCACAATCTTCTCGCCCATATACCATATGTCATACGATGCATGTTCATTCACCATACCTGTACGACTACCCAAAACGGTCTGTGGGTTCATTAGCCCTGAGTTTTCGGTTTAATTACCTGTCTCTGTGCTGCAGGTTACTCAAGCTTACTTACTACTTACATGAGGGTGGGGGGGGCTCCTTCATCAGGTTAATTTACGCAGAGTGGTCTTGACATTTCTGCTCCTGTTCTTATACTTAGGTAGGCACAAAAGGGCATTGTTGTTCTCATGTCTGGTTGTCTGTCATTTCTCTAGTTGTGTTCTCAGGTTGGGCTGTATTGGCATTCATACGGATATCAACCATGCTTGCACTCACTTCCATCAGTCCTGCCTGTTGTTGGGGCTAGTTGATTGGTGCAGATGTTGTTTCACCACTGGGCTCACCCTGAGGGCAGAAGCAGTCATCAATTTTCTTTCAGTTGACATCCTGTTGCATAGAGGCCCTGCTTACCGCCAGGGATTCATAGCCTCTCTCAGGGTGTGTGCTGAACCACATCCCCTTGACGGTCCTTAAGTGGTCCTTAAGTGGTAGGTTGGCGCGCACGTGGTCGCGGAGAGGAAAACAGTAAACAGGGCATTTCCCTGTTCTGCCTAGTGACATAACAGAGATCACTGCTCCCTGTCATCGGGAACAGTGATCCAACCCCCTACAGTTAGAACATGCTGAGGGAAGACACTTGACCCCTTGATCGCCCCCTAGTGTTAACCCCTTCCCTGCCAGTGTGCATTTTTTTAGCACTGAACAATGTAATAATATCCCTGGTACCCAAAAATTGTCGTTTGGGGTCAGATTTGTCTGCCACAATGTTGCAGTCCCGCTAAAGATCGCCGCCATTACCAGTAAAAAAAATAAAAATAAATAAAAGTCCCTAAATCTATCTAGTTTGTAGACACGATAACTTTTGTGCAAACCAATCAATATACAGTACTCTTATTGCAATTTATTTTACCAAAAATACGTAAAAGAAAATATATCAGCCTAAACTGATAGTTTCATCGTTAGTAAGGTTGAATAAAGACACCAGTCCATCCTGAGTGAGTGTCTACAATTGTCCCTATCCCTGTACATTGCACACTCACATAGGTCCCCATTCATATACTAGGACCAATTTTAGACAGAAGCCAATTAACCTACCTGTATGTCTTTGTATTGTGGGAGGAAACCCACGCAGGCACAGGGAGAACATGCAAACTCCAGGCAGGTAGTGTCGTGGTTGGGATTTAAACTAATGACCCTTTTTACTGCTAGGTGAGAGTGCTAACCACTACACCACTATGCCGCCCTAAATTTGAATGATGAATGAATGCATTTTTTTATTATATATATAGTATTATTATTTATATTTTATTGTAAATTAGTTATTTTTTGAATATGTATTATAGTAGTACAAACATTTTTTTTTTCAAAGTTTTTGGTCTTTTTTTGTTTATAGCGCAAAAAATAAAAACCACTGAGGTGATCAAATACCACCAAAAGAAAGCTCTATTTGTGGGAAAAAAAGGACATCAATTTTAGTTGGGTACAGCGTCACACAACCGAACAATTGTCAGTTAAAGTGACACAGTGCCATATCACAAAAAATACTCTGGTCATTAAGAGGGTTGAAGTGGCTAAAAGAGCCAATGGAGAGAATTAATGTTGTTCAATGCAGTATCTCTTAAAATGTCTCTGTGGTCAATAACGAGACAGGTGTCACTGGCAAGCGAAAATACGCCATCTCTCTAGTGTAGTCTCCGGTGAAGTAATTGGCCTCGGCTCAAAGAGGGGCACTGTCTTATACAAGAAAGCAATACCATCATGTTCACATTTGGTGAAAGTAATAATGTAAATTACCAGCATGTAGCTCCCACATTCTCACATGCTGGTCAACTGCTGCTCCCTACTAAACAGCTTGAGATTGGAGTTACACTTCAGACAGGTACCCTTTACAACATCATGTTCATCCTCCCCTTCCTATTAAGCAATCAACACCAGCTTCCAAGCCTTTGTTCCAGCTCAAATACTTTGTTCTTTCATCTATATTTCTTTAGAACAGTAGGAATTATTCTAGGCAGTGTTAGGTGAAAGTAATAATTAACATGTCGAATTTAATGAGATTGCGCCTTCTCAATTACTTTCATTTTATAGCTGATGGGAGATTTCCCTGCATCCAAATCTGATATTAAAAAAGATTGAGAATTGTTCCGACTGAAACAAAAGCTTTCAATGAAAAAAAAAGCACCAGAATAAAACGAAAGCAATCCACAAAAAGGTAATAAATGTGTCTTACGCTACCCTTAATATACAGGGCACATAAAGCACCATGTTGGCCCTTCTGTAGGATATGTGGAACACAGAAGTAATTGTGGTTTGCTTCAAGAGGACAGAGGTTCTGCTGCATGCTTTTATACATAAAGAGAGCATTCAGAAGTGGTTAAATAGGTCACGTATGGAATAACGCCACACTAAATCACATTTCGACATCATGTAGCATGACATAGAAGCTGGGAATAACTTGCTTGCCCTGGAGGTGCTAAAAATAATCCCTGATAGTATTTTAATGGTGATACTTGGCACTTGAAACAAAAATTGGAGAGCAATTATTAGCAGCGTACAGTATAGTGACTCAATACATTTCAGCTATCAAGCAGCTATGAGCTTGAATAAATTACCGGAATGCTTCATTTTTTTTTTTACTTTTTATTTTGAGATGTATGGTTAACCACTTCAGCCCGGACCATTTTGCTGGCTTAAGACCAGACCACTTTTTGCGATTCGGCACTGCGTCGCTTTAACTGACAATTGCGCGGTCGTGCGACGTGGCTCCCAAACAAAATTGATGTCCTTTTTTTTCCCACAAATAGAGCTTTCTTTTGGTGGTATTTGATCACCCCTGCAGCTTTTATTTTTTATAGAGTGACAATTTTGAAAAAAACATTATTTTTTACTTTTTGTTATAATAAATATCCCCCAAAAATATATATAAAAAAAAAATTCCCTCAGTTTAGGCCGATACGTATTCTTCTACATATTTTTGATAAAAAAATAAATAAAAAAGTTATAGCGTTTACAAAATAGGGGATAGTTTTATGGCATTTTTATTATAAATTTTTTGTTTACTAGTAATGGTGGCGATCAGCGATTTTTATTGTGACTGTGACATTATGGCGGACACATCGGACATTTTTGACACATTTTTGGGACCATTGTCATTTATACAGCAATCAATGCTATACAAATGCATTGATTCCTGTGTAAATGACACTGGCAGTGAAGGGGTTAACCAGGGGGTGGCAGTGTAGGGGTTAAGTGTTCCTAGGAGCATATTACTAACTGTAGGGGGCTGGGCTTTGTGTTAGTGAACATTGATCACTGCTCCAATCACATGGAGCAGAGATCAGGGACACTTGTTGCTAGGCAGAACGGGGAGATGCTGTGTACAACGGCGATCGAGTCCGCGGGACCCCCGACCAGACTCATGGGGTCCTGACCGGCACGCTAGCGTGCTGACGGCGGTGTGCACACGATGGCAGGGCGGCATATAAAAATGGTACTATACCCCAGTAAAATTACATTCAATATACCCCAAAACACCTCGTACATGCTTCAGAGGCTGTAATTCCCCGGGCTCATTCTCACATATCTTCTGGGATTGTTCCAAAATTACATACATATGGAAACAGTTAGAAAACTTTGCCTCAGTGATCTCAAATAAAAACATAAAACTAACCCTACAGAATTGCCTCCTATATGCCCCTATCCCCTCTCTTTCCACTTACAATATGAGATTGATTCATACAATATGTGTCGCAATTCAATGGCTAATTGCTTTTCATTGGAAATCACATTCAGTCCCCTTGGATCACCTTAAAATCAGAATTAATAATATTAATCTGATGGAAAAGATATTCCATATCACACAGAATTCCACACATTTATATAGTAAGAAATGGGATCCCTGGTTTAACCACTCTACCTCCTTTTTTAATACTCCCTGAAATTGGGTCTCCTATACATGATTGTCTACGGTTTACTGCACTATTATGGTTCTAGCCCATCACCTTACCAAATGAAAACACAAACTATTGCAATATATATGCACTGTATCTTGTACAAAATTTTGTATCTATGGTGATTTTCTATGTTTGTCTTGATATACATTGCATTTATTATATTATATCTATGCTTACTCTCTGTACTTTCTCTATGTACCAAATAAAAATCGTTTGTAAACATAAAAATGGATGTACCTGTACGCCAATATGCCTGCCCGTGCCATTCTGCCGATGTACATCTGCGTGAGCCGGTCGGGAAGTGGTTAAAGAGCAACTCTAGAAAACAAGTCCATCTGAATCAGGCACAATACGTGGCAGTTGTTATGTTAAAGGTCTTAAAAAATTTAACGCAGATAGATAGTAGGGATGAACAGATCTGTCATGGTTCTGGTAATTCAGTTCTGGCTATTTGTAGGGCTAATAAGTAAGCTATTGATGAAGAAAGACAGAGGAAGCCTGGGGTGCTATGGGCAAAATAAAAAAATTGGCAAATTAAAAAAAGTGACACTATGGGGGTTATTTACTAAAGGCAAATTCACTTTGCGCTGAAAGTGCACTTAGAAGTAAAGTCACTGTAGATCCGAGGGGGATATGTAAGCAAAATACAAAAAAAACAGCATTTTAGCTTGCACATGATTGGATGAAAAAATCAACAGAGCTTCCACTCATTTAAGAGCTACCCCTTAGATTTAGAGCAATTGCACTTCCAAGTGCACTTTTAAGTGCACTTGCAGTGCAAAGTGGATTTGCCTTTAGTAAATAAGCCCCTATATCTTCCTACACAGATTTTTTTAACTCTCTCCAACAACTTCAACACACACCGATTAAATCACTGCTGTCATCCCACCTTGTTATACAAAGGGGGAATAGTTATCCATATTTATATATTATTGGCTATTTTGACTCAGCTGGCCAAATGCTATACACTTGTAGGCAGGTGCAGTTAGTCTTCCAACCTCTTGGTGACTTCACATCATTATTTCATGGAAAGGAGATTCTTGTATGGGAAGCGGTCCCTTAGTTATTCCATAGTGTCATGCGAGAGGAAAGTAGCCTGGACACTGAACTCTCGTGAGACTTTGTTGGCCATTTTGAGCGAGGGAACCTTTTAAATAAGGGACCCATATAATTTTGAAGCACTTATGCTGAGTGAGTGGTAGGGAGAGGAGCCCGCTTGTGAGGAACAGTGCTTAGCTGTCAGGGCTGGGCTCAGCCCTTTCTTTTCTGAGCTGGCAGCTCAGCTGTCGGCTGCTTGCCAGCTCCCATCTCTCTCCACAGGTACTCAGCTGTTGATGATCCTGCTCGTCAGTCCTACGTACTTAAGCCATGCAGTCCAGAGGAACTCTTGGCCTTCGCCTTGGTCACATCACAAGAAACTATTTCCTGCATTCCTGTTTAACCACTTGGGTACCGCGCTATTGCCGAATGACGGCATTAGCGCGGACCTAGATTTCCGGGACTACGTCTATTGACGTCGTCCCGGTTACGAGCGGCCTGCGCGCCCCCTGAGGGGCGCACGCGGCGCGCTCTGTGATCGGCGAGTCCGTGAGACTCGCCTGATCACCGATCCGTGTAAGGGGTCGATCCCGACCCCTTATCACGTGATCAGCTGTCAGCCAATGACAGCTGATCATGTGATAGAACGGAGCCGGTAATCGGCTATTATTCCTCCTCGCGCTGACAACGCGAGGAGAAAAAAAAAAAGCCGATCACCGGCGGCCGTGATCGGGACATCAGTCCCGATCACGGCCAGCAATGCAAGGCACCACATGCCACCTGCCAGTGCCCACCTGCCTCCCGCAGTGCCATCCTGAAGTATAACTAAAAGTAAAAGTAAGTGCCCCCCGTCTGTGCCCACAGTGCCACCCACAGTGCCACCCACAGTGCCACCCACAGTGCCACCATACAGTGCCACCCACAGTGCCACCCACAGTGCCACCCAATCTGCCTCAAAGGTGCTGCACCCCAGTGCCACCCATCAGTGCCCAGCAGTGCCGCCCATCAGTGCCCAGCAGTGCCGCCCATCAGTGCCCAGCAGTGCCACCTATCAGAGCCACCTATTAGTGCCACCTATCAGTGCCCATCAGTCCCATCTATCTGTGGTACCTATCAGTGCCCATCCGTGCCACCCATCCGTGCCACTTATCCGTGCCACCCATCCGTGCCATCTTATCTGTGCCCATCTTTGCCCATCAGTGCCGCCTTATCTGTGCCCATCGGTGCCGCCTTATCTGTGCCTATTAGTGCCGCCTTAACTATGCCTATCAGTGCCCACCAGTGCAGCCTATCAGTGCCCACCAATGCAGCCTATCAGTGCCCACCAATGCAGCCCATCAGTGCCCACCAATGCAGCCTATCAGTGCCGCCTTATCAGCGCACTTCAATGAAGGAGAAAAATGACCCGTTTGCAAAATTTTATAACAAACTATTAAAACATGATTTTTTTTTTTTTTTTTTTGCATCTTTTTTTTGTTTGTTTAGCAAAAAATAAAACTCCGAGCTGTAACTAAATACCACCAAAAGAAAGCTCTATTTGTGGGAAAAAAATGATAAAAATTTCATTTGGGTACAGTGTTGTATGCCCGCGCAATTGTCATTCAAAGTGCATCAGCGCTGAAAGCTGAAAATTGGTCTGGGACTGAGGGGGGTTTAAGTGCCCAGTAAGCAAGTGGTTAAAGTCTGGCTTTGCTGACATCCCTTATGGCTCCAGATCCTGTTTGCTGTTCCACTACTTTTGATCCTTGACTTCTGGCTTGGCTGACTATCCATTCAGGTTACTGAACTTTGGCTATGCTTTACTATGTTTGTTCTTTTTACTTTTATTAGTAAACTTGGCCTGATTTCATGACATTAGCACAGGTTCCAGATGAGGAGGGATAGTTCAGGGAAGTCTCCTTCTTCAATTTGTATACCCCGGTAAGCATTGGCGAGGCAGGGAGCCAGTACAGACTGATGAAACATTTTACGCCTATGCCAAGAAGGAACATTACTCCTGATAACCTGCCCTCCCATAATATCCTCTGTAGTATACTGACACTGTATATTCTCTGTATTGCTTATCAGTTTATCTGTGCTATGAACAAACTGTGAATGATTTATATAAAAGTCATCACTACCTTTATATACTGTGTGCGAGTATTTCCTTCCAATACAAGCTACCTATTACAGGTCCCACCTACACAATTAATTTTAGGTTATTCCTTATTTCTGGTTGTCACCTACAACATTTTTTGGCAAAAGTATGTGATTATCAAATTTTGTAAATCCTTAGGATGTGCCATGAATCCATGGTATCAGTGAACCCAAACCTCATCCTAACTCAGAAGCTGGATTTTTCCTGCACCCTGCTAGATAGTGCTGGGCTGGGAAGGAATGGGACAGGGCTTTTTCATAATTTTCCTAAGCTCCTGCAATGTACTGCCAATCTAAAAGTCTGTGGGGACAGGCACAGAGACAGGCATAGCTCTTCACTAATAGAGCCATCAACAGTGCAAACATCTAGGAAGACAGCTACAGCAGCAAGGATGACAATGCTGTTCCTTTGGCCTTGAATTCACTAAAGAGTTGCCATCCTTGCTGCTGCTGTTGCTGCTTAGATGTTGGCACTGTTAATAGCCTTATCAATAAGTAGCAATGCCTGGCTCCACCATCAGTTCTTCAGATTGGATATCAAAGGAAGTGCCCAGTAAATGTTCCTACTGGTAGGATTAATGGATATTTAGAAAATGCTCTAGAGAGGGCCCCATCTTACTAGTATGGGCAGCCATGATCCCATGTGAATTTAAAGCTTGACCATTTTTCTACTTTAACCCTTTCACTGCTGAAGCCATTCTTTTTCTTTTTGTATATTTTAGGCCTGAAAACTACCTAAAACCCCAAAACATTAGATAATCTCTGAAAGCAGAATAACATACAGAATAAAATTGAGGCAGATGCATTTTTTGTGTGCATAAAATCACAATATAATAGCCACTTATTTGATAATATATAAAAGATGAGCTGTCAAGCAAATAAATAGATACCGAATATATTAAGCCCCAAAATTGCATGCACCCTTGAAACTGCAAAAAAGAAGGTATTCAAAATTGTCTATGGGCAATGCTTTCAAGACCATTAAAGCTTTAGTGTTAACAGTGAATGATGGCTGATGGAATTATTGCTCTCAATCTGACATGCACGGTGATACCTAATTGGGTTACTTTACAAAGGCAAATAGACTGTTTTGCAAAGGATTTCAGTTTGCACTTTTTTTTTTATTGTTATTAAATATAGTTACATAGTTAGCGAGGTTGAATAAAGACACCAGTCCATCCTGAGTGAGTGTCTGCAATTGTCCCTATCCCTGTACATTGCACGCGCACATAGGTCCCTACCCACCCACAATCCAAGGTCCCCATTCATATACTAGGGTCAATTTTGGACAGAAGCCAATTAACCTACCTGCATGTCTTTGGAGTGTGGGAGGAAGCCAGAGTACCCAGAGGAAACTCATGTAGGCACAGGGAGAACATGCAAATTCCAGGCAGTTAGTGTCGTGGTTGGGATTTGAACCAGTGACCCTTCTTACTGGTAGGTATTTGATTATATGATTGGGTATTTTTTATAAAGTTCATTTTTACAATCTTCATTAAGCTAAGAGAAAATTCTCTTGCAACATAAACTGCCTATTTGTCTTTAGTAAATCAATCCCAGTTTTTGTGGTTTTCCATTCTTATTTTTTACACATGGCCACCCACCCACTGCCAGCAGTTACGGCCACCTGAATCACACAGCAGAAGCCATCAGGCGGTCTGAAAAGGTACGTTGTAAACAAACACCTAAATGTTATAGTGACTGAGAGTCTAAAGAGACCCTCTACCGCAAGTAATTGCTTAAACTGATTGTGAAAATAGTGTAGCGCTGATATAAAAGCATACACTTTTATATGTGAAGATGTGACTAAATATACAAGATACCAATGCTGGCTAATCATATAAAAAGTCCATAGTGATAAAACACAGGTAAGCGAAAAAAAATTATATAAAAAAGAAATATATAAACTGTGCTGATCTAAAGTCCACAATTCACTGGGTATGTAAGTTCCGTGGTAAAAGGAACAGAACATTTATCCCGGAAAGCAGTCCGCATATAATATGCAATGGAAATGTATCGGTGGGGGTCTTCCTACAAGCGAGGTGGAGACCGCATGGACTAATAGGAACAATAAACAAATGCTTGTCTGAAGTTGTATCAATAATGGAAAGAAGATGGATACTCTTACCAAAAAGGTTGGACACACGTGTCGTACGACAGTGAGTCTATCAAGCTTAGAATCCCGACTGGTCCCAATCAGGTGCCTCGGACTCCGAGGCTGGGGGATCGTAGAGAGGCTGGCAGAGCTGACGCTTTGTCTAAACCATATCCTGGATACAATAAAACCTTGAGTGTATGATCCTCTGGAGTTCGGAGACGGATAAGTGAGCATTCCATACCAGGAGCACCTGCCTTTTCGGAGTTCAGAGACGGAAAAGCGAGGACCCCTTATCAGGATTCACTCAACGCACAGTACCTGATTGGGACTAGTTGGGATTCTAAGCTTGATAGACTCACTGTCGTACGACACGTGCATTTAACCTTTTTGGTAAGAGTATCCATCTTCTTTCCATTATTGATACAACTTCAGACAAGCATTTGTTTATTGTTCCTGTTGGTCCATGCGGTCTCCACCTCGCTTGTAGGAAGACCCCCACCGATACATTTCCATTGCATATTATATGCGGACTGCTTACCGGGATAAATGTTCTGTTCTTTTTACCACGGAACTTACATACCCAGTGAATTGTGGACTTTAGATCTGCACAGTTAATATATTTCATATTTTTATTATTATTCATAATTTTTTTTACTTACCTGTGTTTTATCACTATGGACTTTTTATATGATTAGCCAGCATTGGTATCTTGTATATTTAGTCACATCTTCACATATAAAAGTGTATGCTTTTATATCAGCGCTACACTATTTTCCTTCTATTCTGTTTAGCTTTGTTTGTTTGAGTGTTAGCTGCTGTATTTTTGCTTTAGTGCAGTGTTTTCCCCTTTTTTCACATTAAACTGATTGTGGACCACATCCCGGATACATAGAGTCAAAACATTAATTCCTCAGATAGGGACTTTAACCACTTGCCGACCAGCGCACGACGATGTACGTCGACAGAATGGCACGGGCAGGCAAATGGGCGTACATGTACGTCCCTTTAAATTTGCCGCCCTGCCATCGGGAGCGCACCGCCGGCGGCACGCTCCTGCGCTGGTCGGGACCCCCGTGAGTCCGGTCGCGGGACCCGCGGACTCGATCGCCGCGGGCATCCCCGCGATCGTCTCACGGAGCGGCCGAATGGAGAAGTGCCATTGTAAACAACATTTCTCCATTCTGCCTAGCAACTAGTGACGCTGATCTCTGCTCCATGTGATTGGAGCAGAGATCAGTGTTCACTAAATGAAAGCCCAACCCCCCCACAGTTAGTAACACATCCCTAGGAACACTTAACCCCTTCACTGCCACCCACTGGTTAACCCCTTCACTGCCAGTGTCATTTACACAGGAATCACTGCATTTATATAGCAGTGATTACTGTATAAATGACAATGGTCCCAAAAATGTGTCAAGAATGTCCGATGGGTCCCCCACAATGTCGCAGTCACAATAAAAATCGCTGATTGCCGCCATTACTAGTAAAAAAGAAAAATAATAAAAAATTATTAATAAAAATGCTATAAAACTATCCCTATTTTGTAAACGCTATAACTTTTGCGCAAACCAATCAATAATCGCTTATTGCGATTTTTTTACCAAAAATATGTAGAAGAATACGTATCGGCCTAAACTGAGGGAAAAAAACGTTTTGTTATATATTTTTGGGGGATATTTATTATAACAAAAAGTAAAAAATAATGCATTTTTTTCAAAATTGTCGCTCTATTTTTGTTTATAGCGCAAAAAATAAAAACTGCAGGGGTGATCAAATACCACCAAAAGAAAGCTCTATTTGTGGTAAAAAAAGGACGTCAATTTTGTTTGGGAGCCACGTCGGACGACCGCGCAATTGTCAGTTAAAGCGACGCAGTGCCGAATCGCAAAAAGTGGTCTGGTCTTTGACCAGCAAAATGGTCCGGTCTGAAAGTGGTTAAACTGGGCCACAAACAGTTTGATGGTAAAAAAAAAACATTCAAAACGTATTACACATTGATAATATATAGCAACATAAACATGGGGGTATACACAACAAACACAAATATTGAGCGCAGAAATGGAAACCAACTACAAGGAAAAACCCAGAGCTTTGTCAGACAGACAGAACTTCCAACACATTTCAAAAAACAAAATGCAGATCTTCTTCAGGGACAGGGGGCTTGCAGTTCCAGATCTGTAGCTTATATCCCAAATGTTGATGCTCTACCCATAAAGACAAAAAACATAATTCAAAAATGAAAAGAAAGCTATATCTATCAGAGCAGCGCACAAGCAACAGAGAATGTGAATGACATTAGCCAGGAGTCCGTATATTGTGGGATACTCTTATTGTATAACCTAGCGGTATAACTCTATATAGACCGTAGCTATAGAGGAGAGGTAGAATAGTACTTTCCCCTTGATGCAGATCCGGTTAATAGGGAGTGTGTATCAAAAGTTATTAAACCATCCAGAACATCAAGGGTTAAAGATTTTTGTATCCCTCAGCTAGATATCTAGATGGGCCTCATGGATCTTAAAGTTGGAGTCAAAATGATGTGAATGGAGATTTGGCTGGTGGTGTCTGGCAAGGTAGAACTCTGACGGACATAGCTTTCTTTTCATTTTTGAGTTATGTTTTTTGTCTTTATGGGTGGAGCATCAACACTTGGTATATAAGCTACAGATCTGGAACCCGCAAGCCCTCTGTCCCTGAAGAAGATCTGCATTTTGTTTTACGAAATGCGTTGGATGTTCTGTATGTCTGTTTGTGGCCCAGTTTAAAGTCCCAATCTGAGGAATTCATGTTTTAACTTTAGTGACTGAGAGTCTGTTTACATGCCAGTACTGCCCTCAATGTAATATTTATCTCAGCCAAATTAAAAGGGTTAAATTAGTCAATGAACAGCTAAAGCTATGAAGGAAACACTGCAAAACATCATGAAGCTTACTAAAATTTGCCCCTATTCGAATTGCATATTGTGTTCCTTGTAATAAGACCTAGCAGGTTTTCAGATGCTCCTGGGCAGAGTATTCTGGTGAATCTGTGCTATCCTACTGGCTGTCTGGGGGCATTTAAAAAGCATGGTGTCCTAGACATACCTGATTGGTGATGCTGTTTTGTAAAGCTTTCAACCTTTTTGTCATTTGATTACTTTAGTAGAATCTGTTGCTAAAATGTGCTATTAAAGACAGCATGTGATTTGTTTTATGTGTAGAACTGTATTTCAACGGTATAGACTGCCAAACAAGAGAAATGATGGAGGATTTTACATTTTCTCAACTCTGGGCCCTGTCAACATTGCTTTCCACTTAGCCCTTGTACACACGGTCGGACATTCTGACAACCAAATCCGTTGGATTTTGTCCGACGGGTTTTGTCCGAAACTGTTGCATACACACGGTCGGACAAATCCGATTGTACATAACGTGATAATGTTATTTCGTTACGACGGGACTACGTTCAGGCTAGTAGCCAATCGCTTTGATGTAGGAATTTGATCTGAGCATGCGTGGCACTTTGTCCGTCGGAGTAGGCTACACATGATCGGAGTATGTCCGATAGGAGCATTTTGTCGGAAAATTTTACGGACAAGTTGGAAAACTTGGTCCGTCGGAGTATCTCTTCTTGAATTTGGCCTCAAATATCCAGAAACAAATGGAAAAGAGAAATAAAATGAGAAACATGTATCACAATTTGCTAATTTAGATTTGGTGGTGCCCCCTGTAACCCTACTGCCTAAACACTGGCCCATAAGCGCCTTATGGTAAATATATTTAATTTCATTCATAAACAATATAAATGTGTGTGTGTGTTTAGTAGTGATGCAAATTGACAGTATATACATTGTCAGGGAAGGCAATAGTGCAGATGCAGTTTCAGGCCACACGCGTATGTGCATGCACCGTCTGAGAATGGGCTAAACAGATGTGCAGAGATGTATGCATGTGTATGCGTGGTTTCCAACACGCCTCTGTCACGCTTCTGCACTGGCTAATTGCTGTTTGGTCTACAGCATTCTGTTTGTGTTCCTGATTCCTGTGTTTGACCTCTGATCTTGACCCAGCTTGGTCCCGATTATTCCTGTCTGCTACCTGCCCTGACCCCTGGCTTGACCCCGGATTCTGCCTCTGCCTGCTGCTCCTGTTTGATCCCTTATCCATTGCAGACATTGCTTGTGACCTGACTATTCTGTTGTCTGCCATCTATACCTGATCTGCCCACCCATTACCAGCCCAGCTCATCTGACCCAGCATCCAGCTCTTCCAGCCTTCTATAGCTCCTTTAGTCCATCTCATCATCTTCAGGTTCAGGCTCCTGCTTCCTGCTTTGCATCCAAAGTCTGTCACCAACCAAGCCCCGAAACAGTCTGACTGCATCCAGCCGTCCTGCTGCCTCATCTGTCTGTTATTAGCTGCTCCTGGCTTCCCTTCCGTGAATCATCAGCTACTATAAGCGCAGACTACTGGACTAATGAAAAGGCACTCTTATCTCGCCGTTCTCTAGCGGTTACTTACTGTCTCACCATCAGTGGCCCTCAAGCCGGAGCTGTACAAGAGGCCTTCCTCTGCACATCAGGTACGTGACATCCATGCACCAAAGTGCTCTAAAAAAATAAGGATGCTGAAAGAAGAGCAGGAGAAAAACTAGGTTATAGACTTAAATGAATGATCAAGCTTAATTATAATATGAAAGTTGATGGTTGGTGTTATGTATCTGGTGGAGACCAAGTTGCATCCCCAAACTCCCTTGTATGCACAGGGACAGTGGAGTAGCACAAGTTCCACCTGAACTTCCAGGAAAGCCTAATACTCAGTTCATACACTAGAGAGTTGATTCTGATCATCAAGCAAGTGGGTACTAGATAGCACAACTGAGTCAAGATATGGACCAAAATCAGGTTCAGGTAGACACAGGTGACAGGACAGCAGACAATACAAAAATGCATCACACTCGATACTAGACGGAACAAATACCTAAGTTAACTGTTCCAACAGTTAGGTTAAAGACAGAGCTGAGGCTAAAGGGTGGATCCCTAAGCATTGGTGTTCACATAATATCCCTACTGTGAAAGAATGGCTTCTAAAAGTAAACTATACCTGTAGAAGAACTGATGCATATGTAGCGCCCACCACACTTAAGTGGGTGCTAAATAGGTTTAGATAGGGTAAGTGTTAGGTACATTTTACCAGGGCCTTGCACTTTTAGGCCTGGTTGTCTGTTTTGGGAAAGGGGAGTGACAGAGTAGAGGGGGTGTGGTCACCTACCCTCTGACCCTGAAAGATCTCTCTTACCTTCCATTGGAAATGTTCTGGAAGGAAGGCGGACTGGGGACTGGGGTGCAGGCAGCTTGTATGGAGAGCCCTGGACCAATCATTAAATTGCATTGGCAGGGGCAGGACTCGCATATAAGCTGCACGTCACATGCTTCCCGGGAGGTTCATGGGAGGAGTTGGAAGCAGAGAAGCAGCATAAATGTAGCGAACAGGAGCAGGCTTAAAGGTCTGGGGGTTCAGAGACCCCAGCGCTAGATAGCAGGAAAAGACTTGAAGGCCTGAGGGTTCAGAGACCTCAGTTCTGGATAGTCACAACCATATCCATCATGCAATCTGCCGGAGTGGATCGGGCATCCTAGCCTAGAATGTTATCCGACCATGTGGAGTGGGAAGAAGTAACTGAAAAAAGGACGGAACAAACTGGGATCGACCTTCTTTGGCACTCATGGACTGTCGATGGGAGAGAGCAAAGGGAGTGCAACCCAGCAGTACTTATCCGTCAAGGACTTTCCTGAACTGACGCCGGGAGGATTGCAGGAGTCAAGATAGGCAGGTGAGGCCTGGGGCTTCTAACATCCACATACTGCAATATCTTTCAGAGGGGCATTGGTCAGTTCGCTATAGGAAAGGACATGGTAACAGAAATAGGAACCAGAGCGTTAGAAGCAATTCATATCCTCTAATAGTAATGTAACATCCTTCAAGCAAGCAAATAAAAGTTTTCTCAAAGTTATCATGGACTGTCTGCTGTCTATTGGAATTCGTGCATGGGGTTGGAACAGCGGAGCAAGTTGACAGAAAGGTATAAACACACCCAGCAGCTCCCAAGGGAGTAGTGCGCTACACATAGGTGGGAGGACATTGGAGAAATGGTTAAAAAGGGGTCGTAAAGGTAAAAATTTTATTTGCTACATAGGTTCATTTAAGCTAGTGCATTGTTGGTTCACTTACCTTTTCCTTTGATTTCCCTTCTAAATGTTTTTTTGCTTTGTCTGAATATCTCACTTCCTGTTTCTCCTCAGTAAACTTCTCACCATTATTCGAGCTGGTGGTTAGTCAGCCAGAACAGCTTACTGAACAGCTTACTGGGGAGGAACAGGAAGTGAGAAATTCAGACAAAGAAAACAAAGAAAAAAAACATTTAGAAGGGAAGTCGAAGGAAAAGATAAGTGAACCAACAATGCATTAGCTTAAAGGAACCTATGTAGAAAATAAAAAAATTACCTTTACAACCCCTTTAACATTTAGGAAGTCAGAGAAATTTATGAAATTACCGAGTACAGAAGAACATGAATAAGAAGGAAATATAATAAGTAAGAATAAGTATACATGATGATTGGGTATTTTTCCTAGCTGGCATATTATCACGGGTTTTTATTAGGGAGCTCGTAATTAAAGCTTGGAATAATTGTATAGTTGGAAACAGGACCCAGGGGAGTGGGTGTGTTCTTTTCTTTTTTTTTCTACTTTTTTTATGGGGCGTGGATCTGGAGATTTGGTACGGTCTATTAGAAGAGACGCAATTTAATCATAATATATTTACTTGTTTTTGTAACATATTTTTTACAGATTTTTTTTAGATGTTTAAATGCAATAATGTAATAACAATAATAATAATAATAAAGAGAATTAAAATAAAAAAACAAAGTTGCGTACATTTTCAAGCACATTTAGAAGTCATACTGCCATTTTAAGGCACCTCTTTCAATGCAGTTCCTAACTCTACACTATCTAATCTCCAGTTGTAAAAAATGCTTTATAGCAATGAAAAAGCTGAGAGCAGGTTATCTAAAGATAGCCCCTTCCTCCTTATAGAGCCACCAATACACCTGAATTCCAGATTTGCTAAAGGCATCCAAAGGCCCGTCATTAGGCACTTCTGCAAAGTGTGGTCCCTAACTCTAAGGCCGCGTACACACGGGCGGATTGTCTGCCCAACTAAGTTCGTCAGACAATCCGACAGACAGTCCGTTCAACTTTTGAATGAACGGACTTGACCACACACGATGAACAGACAGTCCGCTGAAAACTTGCGTGATGACGTGTACAGCACGTACGACGGGACTAGAAAAACGACGTCCAATACACTGAAATGCAACCTTCAGCCGTGTAAATCCTTTCTGAGCATGTGCCATACTTAGTCCGTCCAACTTGCCTACACACGAGCAGACTGTCCGCTGAAACCAAGTTTGGACGGACAAAATTACGGAAATTCCGAAAGACAAAGTCCGTCAGACTGTCCGCTGAAAAAGTCCGCTGAAGCCCACACACGAGCGGATTGTCCGCTGAAACACGGTTCAGCGGACTAAGTTGGGCAGACAATCCGCCCGTGTGTACGCGGCCTAAGCTATCTGGTTTGCAAACTTGGGGCATCCTATATAGCGATCTGGCCTTAGAGTGGCCAAAGGGAGGCATGTTTAAAAAGCACAGGGAAGTGCATTACAAAGGTGCTTAGCAGTCCACTGGCTTTGGAATTCTGTAGCTGTTAAAGCAGTAATAACACAAATTAGTAAAAACCAAGAACAAACATCTGGCAGAGCACAGTCATGTCAGAAAACTGCCTCTCTTCCAATCATGGAGTTATCATTTCTGTGTTCAGTAGGTAGAATTCCCTCCTCATCTCTGCCCTATATGCTTCTCTAAACAGTCAAGTGCACTCAGCATCCCTCTCAAACGTGACACAGTGGGAATGTGACCTATCCACTGAGATCAATAGGGAGGACTGGATTAGGGTCTGGTCAACTGCAGCAAAATATTCCTTTAACACAAGAACACTTTAATCCACATCATAGGTGTGCGCGGTATATTGCATTGGGGTGTGCACCCCAAATGTATTAAAACATGGACGGTGTTAGTAGAATGTTTTTTGGTAGTTTTTTTTATTTTTACTTCTTTTATTTATTTGTTATTTTTTGCAATTGTTTTAGGAGCCCTGTTGGAGGGCTTTGGTGATTAGGGTGTGCCCAGGCACACCTGACACACCCCATGCGCATGCCTATGATCCACACACAAAGTACTGTTGTGTTGGTACTGGGTCCTGGCCTGGTTAGCTCACAAGAATTGTGGCTGCAGCAATAGATGCTTTAGGAACTGTGGCCAGCGGGGGTGATGTATTGCATATCTTGTGGTCTTGCATATGGCTGACTGGCTTCTGGTCCAGGGTTTTTAGTCTGTTATATACCTTATTTCATCTGACGATTCATAAGAATGCTAAACTGGCATTATTGCATTGCCCTTTCCTGGGTGTCAAGGAAATGGCCGTGGAAGTATTGGCAATCTTGCCAGTAAAAGAAATGGACGCCATGTGACAGATGGATCCCCCTGCTGGCCTATAAAAGACTTCCTCTGTCTGACCCAAGTTGCTGAATTGTCATCCGCTTCCGGTATTCCTGAACCTCTGTATTATTCCTTGGATCTCCTGTTCTTGACCTGGCTCATTGCAGACCTGTTTACCTCCTCTCCTGGCTCATCCCCAGCTTGCTCCTTGACCTTCCTTCTGCTGATTATCCATACATGACCCCGGCTTTCTATATGGACTTTGCCTCTGCCTGATTACCTGTGCATGACCCCGGCGTGCTATATGGACTTGCTCCTGCTTGATTACCAGTTTAACGACCTCAGCTTGCTTCCTGCGATCCTGTGTTTGACCCTTAGCTGGGTATCCACTGGTCATTCTCTGTTTGACCCTAACCCGGGTGTCCACTGGCCACCCTGTGTTTGATCCTCAGATGGGTGTTCACTGCTGTCTTCTGAAGCAAGGTTTATTCCAAGCACAGCAGGGAGTTCCTGACTGCCTGTGCACCACCACACCCTGGCAGTTCTCACAAGGTGACGCTCTTCGGAACCCATCTAGATCCTGCCAATAACCCTTGCTTCTTTGGACTGTATATCTTCTGTGGCATTTTCAGAGGTATACTGCACCCAGCCGCAAGGGGAGCCCCTCTCTGCATATTGGCTTTGGACCAGGTACGTGACACTGGGTCTCTTTACATTCAATACTAACAAAAATTAGCACCCTATATATTTATGTCTTCTAAGTGGACCATTTCCCAGGCCTGGAGGAACCTACCAGTCCCATTTCAGGGAGTAAAAGACCACATGACCGCCTTAATGGTAAATTAAAAAACAAATCTAGTTCTTTAAAGGGCTCTAATTTTAAACCTCTTAACATTTGGGAACCATGGATTAACATCTCCCTATCACCCCTACATACAACCAGTTTAGGTCGTTTATGATGTCATGCCTGGTGCAGCTCTGAGTCCATGGGGAGCTTTTCCTCTCCCTCCCTCCTCTTCCCATCCCTACCCCTTTTCTTCTTCTAGCTTTGGGGGAATGTACTGGTTTATGAACCTCTTCCGTTGGCCTAAAATCCTGAACATTTATTTGTACATGAGCATTTGTATGTTTATCACTACTACCACTGTGTTTGACTGACATTCTGTATACTTGTATTATCTCCCTGCATGGGTAACTATACGATTATTGTCCCCTTGAAAAATTAATAAAAACGATTGCACAGAAAGTAGATAGAATTCTGTAGGATACATTTTATAATTTACATGCAGTAGATAGATTCAAATAATACAGGAAGTGGCCAAAAATATGGAAAGACAGCTCCAGATGATATCTTGATGGTGAAACGCGTAGGACGGAGCCACCGCACCATTGTGTCACTTCCTGTCTTTGATCGTGGAACGCAGAGGAAGCATATACTTCCTGTTTTACACTGCGCATTTGATTTGAATACATTGTAAGTGCATACCCTTTTTTTTTTAATGGGAAATAAACCTGATTCAAATGTAATTGCACTATGGAGTTTTAATTTCTTTCCACATATACTGAGTAACAATGAGGAGAAGGGGCTGTAAAGAGTTACCAGCATTGGAGGTCTGTTCCAGCATACAGCAGTGAGGCTATGAAAGTGCAACACCCCCTAGTGGGGAGAGCTCTGGTCACAGGGATTGGCCAAAAATATGGAAAGACAGCTCCAGATGATATCTTGATGATGAAACGCGTAGGGAAGAGCCACAGCGCCATTGTGTCACTTCCTGTCTTTGATCGTGGAATGCAGAGGAAGCATATACTTCCCGTTTTACACTGCGCATTTGATTTGAATACATTGTAAGTGCATACCCTTTTTTTTTATGGGAAATAAACCTGATTCAAACGTTATTGCACTATGGAGTATTACTTTCTTTCCACATATATTGAGTAACAATGAGGAGAAGGGGCTGTAAAGAGTTACCAGCATTGGAGGTCTGTTCCAGCATACAGCAGTGAGGCTGTGAAAGCGCAACACCCCCTAGTGGGGAGAGCTCTACGGTAAGAGTAAATATTTAAGAAGAGCACGGATTGGAGCACATGCACTTATAAGTTTACTATCTCACAAGGCACAGAGAGGAATGAAGTCACCTGAAGGGTGAGGGTACCTGATTTGTTTTTGAAGGACTTTTTTTGACTTTTGTTTCAGTTTTTTTTTTTGTTTTTTTGTTTTTTGTTTTGTATGGACTACTATTTGAACATTACCAGCTCAGCTATGTCAATTGTACCACATAATTAATTAACTGTTAAGTTGCACATGTAACTTCAAATTGCTCTATTGAAGGCCCTAGTATTCTTTACCAAGGTTTACCGGCACGTGTCACTTCATATATTGGTTCATCCAGGTTGTTGCACCACCACACAATTATTCAATTCTTTGTCGTTACATACATTCTCAAGTAGTACAAGGCACTTTTAATTGTTTTATTGAGGGTTATAGATTATCATTCACTAAGGTTCAATAGCTCGTGTCACTTTACACTTTACATGTTGGTTTATTTAAAGGTTTTTTTTTGCACTGCCGCAGAGCAGCGCGATAACCACCACACTCATAATATCTTTTCAAAAATATGGAAACACTACATGATTTTCCAAGACGATGATGCTCTGATTCAGACAAAGTCTCGCACCTTCCCTAGCAGCCGCAGTTGCAAGACTTCAAAATTATAGAGCCACTATGGTCAAATTTGGAGCACAATGTTTGGACTCGTTTTCCATCTCTGGCATCTCTGCGAGAACTGGAGCGATTTTGCATGAAGAGTGTTATCAGATTCCATTATCCACCATCCAAGACTTACAGTATCTCACAAAAGTAAGTACACCCCTTACAGTTTTGTAAAAAAATGATTCTATCTCTTCATGTAAAAACACTGCAGAAATGATAATTTGCTACAATGTAAAGTAGTGAGTGTACAGCTTGTATAACAGTGTAAATTTGTTGTCCCCTCAAAATAACTCAACACACAGCCATTAATGTCTAAACAGCTGGCAACAAAAGTGAGTACATCCCTAAGTAAAAATGTCCAAATTGGGCCCAATTAGCCATTTTCCCTCCCCAGTGTCATGTAATTCATTAGTGCTACAAGGTTTCAGGTGTGAATTGGGAGCAGGTGTGTTAAATTTGGTGTTATCGCTCTCACTCTCTCATACTGGTCACTGCAAGTTCAACATGGTATCTCATGGCAAAGAACTCTCTGAGGATCTGAAAAAAAGAACATTATGAAATGCACTTTGATTGTAAGACCCTGACATTGAGCTGCAGCACAGTGGCCAAGACCATACATTGGTTTAAAAGGACAGGTTCCACTCAGAACAGGCCTCGCCATGGTCGACCAAAGAAGTTGAGTGCACGTGTTCAGTGTCACATCCAAAGATTGTTTTTGGGAAATAGACATATGAGTGCTGCCAGCATTGCTGCTGAGGTTGAAGGGGTGGGGAGTCAGCCTGTCGGTGATCAGACCATTTGCAGAGCACTGCATCAAATTGGTCTATATGGCTGTCATCCAAGAAGGAAGCCTCTTCTAAAGATGATGCACAAGAAAGCCAAAAATTGTTTACTGAAGACAAGCAGACTAAGGACATGGATAACTGGAACCATGTGCTGTGGTCCGATGAGACCAAGATAAACGTATTTGGTTCAGATGGTGGCAAGCGTGTGGTGTCAACGAGGTCAGGAGTACAAAGACAAGTGTGTCTTGCCTACAGTCAAGCATGGTGGTGGGAGTGTCATGGTCTGGGGCTGCATGACTGGGGAGCTACAGTTCATTGAGGGAACCATGAATACCAACGTGTACTCTGACATACTGAAGTAGAGCATGATCTCCTCCCTTTGGAGACTGAGGGCAATGTTCCAACATGATAACGACCCCAAACACACCTCCAAGATGACCACTGCCTTGCTAAAAAAGCTGGGGGTAAAGGTGATGGACTGGCCAAGCATGACTCCAGACCTAAATCCTATTGAGCATCTGTGGGGCATCCTCAAATAGAAGGTGGGGGAGCGCAAGGTCCCTAACATCCACCAGCTCTGTGATGTCATTATGGAGGAGTGGAAGAGGACTCCAGTGACAACCTGTGAAGCTCTGGTGAACTCCATGCCTAAGGCCGCGTACACACGGGCGGACTGTTCGCCCAACTTTGTCCGCTGAGCGGACAGTCCGCTCGTGTGTGGGCTTCAGCGGACAGTTTCAGTGGACTGTTTGACGAACAAAGTCTTACGGAATTTCCGTAAAACTGTTCGCTGAAACTTGGTTTCAGCGGACAGTCCGCCCGTGTGTGGGCCAGTCCGCTGTACTTTCGAAATGAGCGGACTGTTCCCGCCCGGAGAAAAGTCTGCTCATTTCGAGCGCGTCTCCAGGTAGGCGGGGCCCGCGAAGGAGACGTCGCGGGCTCCGCCGCCTGGTATGGACTTAAAGGGGAACTCCAACGCCGAAAAAAATCGGCGTGGGGGTCCCCCCAAAGTCCACAACAGACCCTTGTCCGAGCACGCTACCCGACCGGCCAGGAAAGGGGGGCGAGCGAGCGCGCGCCCCCTCCTGAGCCGTACCAGGCCGCGTGCCCTCAACATGGGGGGTGCCTTGGGGAAGGGGGGGCCGCACGGCCCCCCCACCCCAAAGCACCTTGTCCCCATGTTGATGAGGACAAGGGCCTCTTCCCGACAACCCTGGCCGTTGGTTGTCGGGGTCTGCGGGCGGGGGGCTTATCGGAATCCGGGAGCCCCCTTTAATAAGGGGGCCCCGGATACCGGCCCCCCACCCTATGTGAATGAGTATGGGGTACAATGTACCCCTACCCATTCACCTGTAAAATAAAAGTACCCAAAAAAAACCACAACACACGAGATAAAATATTTTATTGCACAGCTCCGGGGGTCTTCTGTCTTCGGGGGTCTTCTCGCCGGACTCCTCCGCTATCTTCTTGTAGCTCTTTTGCTAGCGGAGGAGTCTGGCTTTCTTCCTCCCCGCCGCCGGCCTCTTCTCCCGACTTTGGGGGTCTTGTCCCCCTCTTCGGTTCTTCTGCCGGGCCACCGCGCCTTCTTATAGCTCTTTTGCAGGCGGTGGCCCGGTCTTCTGTCGCCGCTGTCGCCGTCGCCGTCTCCTTCCGTTCTTCTTCTTCTTCTTCTTCTTCTTCTCCAGGAGATGTTGACACGTCGCTCTCTCCGGCCGGAATGCCAGAGCAGCGCTGCGCGGCCACTTATATAGTGACAATGGGGCGGTGTCACAAGGTATATGTCACATGGGTTGGTCACATGGTGACCCCGCCCCCTTACGATGTCATAGTCCCCATGTGACATCAACCCATGTGACCAACCCATGTGACATATACCATGTGACACCGCCCCATTGTCACTATATAAGTGGCCGTGCAGCGCGGCTCTGGCATTCCGGCCGGAGAGAGCGACGTGTCAACATCTCCTGGAGAAGAAGAAGAAGAAGAAGAAGAAGAACGGAAGGCGACGGCGAAAGCGGCGACAGAAGACCGGGCCACCGCCTGCAAAAGAGCTATAAGAAGGCGCGGTGGCCTGGCAGAAGAACCGAAGAGGGGGACAAGACCCCCGAAGTCGGGAGAAGAGGCCGGTGGCGGGGAGGAAGAAAGCCGAACTCCTCCGCTAGCAAAAGAGCTACAAGAAGATAGCGGAGGAGTCCGGCGAGAAGACCCCGAAGACGGAAGACCCCCGGAGCTGTGCAATAAAATATTTTATCTCGTGTGTTGTGTTTTTTTTTGGGTACTTTTATTTTACAGGTGAATGGGTAGGGGTACATTGTACCCCATACTCATTCACATAGGGTGGGGGGCCGGTATCCAGGGGCCCCGTTATTAAAGGGGGCTCCCGGATTCTGATAAGCCCCCCGCCCGCAGACCCCGACAACCAACGGCCAGTGTTGTCGGGAAGAGGCCCTTGTCCTCATCAACATGGGGACAAGGTGCTTTGGGGTGGGGGGGCCGCGCGGCCCCCCCTTCCCCAAGGCACCCCCCATGTTGAGGGCACGCGGCCTGGTACGGCTCAGGAGGGGGGGCGCGCTCGCTCGCCCCCCTTTCCTGGCCGGCCGGGTAGCGTGCTCGGACAAGGGTCTGTTGTGGACTTTGGGGGAACCCCCACGCCGATTTTTTTCGGCGTTGGGGTTCCCCTTTAAGTCCATTCCAGGCGACGGAGCCCGCGACGTCACCGTCGCGGGCCCCGCCTACCTTGACACGCGCTCGAAATGAGCGGACTGTCCTCCTCGTGTGTGGGCGAGTCCATTCATTTCAAAAGTTGCACGGACTTAGTACGACGAACTTAGTTTGCCGTATTAGTCCGCTCAAAAAGTGCCGTGTGTGGGCAAGTTCGTTCATTCAAAAGTTTGAGCGGACTGTTTGACGAACTTAGTTTCGGCACGTGTGTACGCGGCCTAAGAGTGTTAAGGCAGTGCTGGAAAATAATGGGGGCCACACAAAATATTGACACTTTGGGCCCAATTTGGACATTTTCACTTAGGAGTGTACTCACTTTTGTTACCATTGGTTTAGACATTAATGGCTGTGTGTTGAATTATTTTGAGGGGACAGCAAATTTACACTGTTATACAAGCTGTACACTCACTACTTTACATTGTAGCAAAGTGTAATTTCTTCAGTGTTGTCACATAAAAAGATAGAATAAAATATTTACAAAAATGTGAGGGGTGTACTCACTTTTGTGAGATACTGTATATTTGTCAATTTGTCAATTCCCAGGAAAATTCAGGCCGCCTTATATGCCAAAGGTGGTCCAACACCATATTAGGTAGCAATTGTGTTTTTTTACCTGTTGTTTCCATAATTTTGTCCAACCCCTATATCCGATCTTTGCTTTAAAATTACCCCTTGGTTTCAAGGTCCCAAGGCATTGTCAGATACAAATAAGGACCCAAAGCTACATTAAACAGTTATCATAGTCTTCTGTAGTGACATGTGCAGGGTATAGTGAATCCAAGCTAAATGCCACTATTGGTTGGAACCAGTCATTATCATCATTATCATCATGGAATGTTTCTCACTAGTCCACAGCTGAAAAGAAAATCTTTGATACCCATGTTTAGGCCAACTAAATAATTTGGAAAATAATAAAAGAGCATGCCAAAATGTAAGGCTGGATACTGATTAAAGTCTTTTTCCATAATTGTGCAGCCATTGTATAGACAACTAGGCAAAACTATGTTTGTGGGCTTCAAAGGAAAAACAAAATCCATTTGAGCAAAGCATCACAAATTGCCTCTTTAAATAATTAAGCAACCATTAAACAATGGAGAGAATGTGCTATGTGGTTGAATGCTTTTATTTTTCAGTTCCACCATATACGAGCACCGTTACAGGTATAGTCTTCAGCAATGCCTCTGTTGTATGAATCAAACTGCAATGATGATTACTTTAATAAATATCCAAGTCCCTAAGTGCTAGGATGAACATTGCAGAGATAGAAAGGAAAAGACGGGGGCAAAACTGATATAGGCAGCATAAAATATGTTTGCAGCATAAACATTATTTTTGAAAAGAACATTATGAAATGCACTTTGATTAGGTATTACAGGAAAAGCATTGATGGATGTGACAGGATGATTGTGAGGAATGATATACCCAGGCAGTCAATACCTCTTTGTAATAGTCACAATACAAAGCACACAAATGCCAACGAGTGACACCCGTTTGTGGCCTGACCTTCTCTAACCTGTGTGATGCTTTGACAAAAGAAAGGGGGAGTCAGAAATACAATGTGCACTATTGTATATAATAGTACATACAATAGTGCACTATTGTATATAATAGTACATATTAGTAAATTTATTGTAATACATTGTGTCATACTGTATTATATTATTTGTATGATATTGATATAATGTGAAATTTCAATGATGGATATATTAATTATAATATTAATAGCTATAATAATAAAAATGATAATACTACTACTAATATTTATTATTATTGTTATTATTATTATTATTATTATTATTATTATTATTATTATTATTACAACAACTGCAATCATAATAATACAAATAACAATAATAAAGTCATAAAAATATATATATATATATATATATATATATATATATATATATATATATATATATATATATATATATATAACATTGTTGTTATTTATATCATTAAAATTTCACAGTGCTGTATATCATCCTATATATTTATAGCACACTTTTTTTTTTCTACTACTACTATACTATTACTACTACTACTACTACTACTACTACTACTACAACTATTATTATTAATAATAATTCATATTAACGGTTGTTGTTATAGTTACACCAACAGTAGTAATAACAAGATCAGTAGTAATAATAATAATTATAATAATAATGCTTTTAATAATAATAATTAATACAGTTGTTATTATTATCATTAGGATTTCACAGTATATCATTCTATATATTTATAGCACACTTTTTTTTCTATCTGATGTCATGTGTCAGAAGATATAATAAAGTCATTACAAAAAAAATAAAAATAATAATAATTGTTGTTATTTGTATCATTAAAATTTCACAGTACTGTATATCATCCTATATATTTATAGCACTCTTTTTTGTTCTATCTTATGGCATGTGTCAGAAGATACTACTACTACTATACTAGTACTACTACTACTACTACAACTATTATTATTAATAATAATTTATATTAACGGTTGTTGTTATAGTTACACCAACAGTAGTAATAACAAGATCAGTAGTAATAATAATAAGAATAATAATAATAATTAATACAGTTATTATTATCATTAGGATTTCACAGTATATCATTCTATATATTTATAGCACGCTTTTTTTTCTATCTGATGTCATGTGTCAGAAGATATACTAACGTCATTACAAAAAAAATAATAATAATAATTGTTGTTATTTGTATCGATAAAATTTTGCAGTACTGTATATCATCCTATATATTTATAGCACACTTTTTTTGTTCTATCTTATGTCATGTGTCAGAAGATACTACTACTACTATACTACTACTACAAATATTATTATTATTAATAATAATTTATATTAACGGTTGTTGGTATAGTTACACCAACAGCAGTAATAACAAGATCAGTAGTATTAATAATAAAAAAAATAATAATAATAATATTAATAATAATAATTAATACAGTTGTTATTATTATCATTAGGATTTCACAGTATATCATTCTATATATTTATAGCACACTTTTTTTTCTATCTGATGTCATATGTCAGAAGATACTATTTATTTCTGCTGCTACTATTACTACTACTACAACTATTATTAGTGTTAGGGTTATTATTATTATTAATAATAATAATAATAATAATAATAATAATAATAATA